>NC_088401.1:15742349-15777349 GCF_034236695.1 Oncorhynchus nerka | reverse complement strand
TGTCTGCCTTCTGACTGTCTGCCTTCTCCCAACTCTGCCTTCTCCCGACTGTCTCCCTTCTCCCAACTGTCTGCCTTCTGACTGTCTGCCTTCTCCTGACTGTTTGCCTTCTCCCGACTGTCTGCCTTCTCCCGACTGTCTGCCTTCTGACTGTCTGCCTTCTCCCGACTGTCTGCCTTCTGACTGTCTGCCTTCTCCCAACTCTCTGCCTTCTCCCAACTCTGCCTTCTCCTGACTGTCTGCCTTCTGACTGTCTGCCTTCTCCCAAATGTCTGCCTTCTGACTGTGTGCCTTCTCCCGACTGTCTGCCTTCTCCCGACTGTCTGCCTTCTCCTGACTGTCTGCCTTCTGACCGTCTGCCTTCTCCCAACTGTCTGCCTTCTGACTGTTTGCCTTCTCCCGACTGTCTGCCTTCTGACTGTTTGCCTTCTCCCAACTGTCTGCCTTCTGACTGTTTGCCTTCTTCCGACTGTCTGCCTTCTCCCAGCTCGGCCTTCTTAGACAGTAATGAAGCAGAAATGGTAAAGCTCCTGAATAACTTTAAAAAGGACTTCAAATTAAATGTATTTGTGTCTAGTTTGAAGATCACATATAGTCATGTTTGTTCTGACCTTGAAATAAAAAAAGTATATAATGACTATAAAAGACATAAATGAAATGAAGCATTGGTCTTCATTAAAAAATGACATTCTCTGTGAAGTAAATATTCTATGATATTTTTATATTACGTTGAGCTATGCAATTTACAGAAGTGGGATGGTAAATTATCAGTATTGTCACAGCAAAAGATTCCTGCAGCAAAAGGATTTTAACGTTTGTCCATAACATTTCTTGATTGGTGATTAAGGCTATTTATTGGCTGGCCAAAAGTAAGCTACATGAAAAGAGTTGCACTTTTAATATGACAGTGTGTTAGTAGATTTCCTGTGAATGAAAATGTAAATCACGAAGATCATCTGCATGTCCTGCATAGCAAGAAAATACTCAGCAAAAAAAGATGAAGATCCTACATTAAATGAAGATCCTACATTAAACGAAGATCCTACATTAAATGAAGATCCTACATTAAATGAAGATCCTACATTAAATTAAGATCCTACATTAAACGAAGATCCTACATTAAATTAAGATCCTACACCATCATGTTACTTTCATTACTAGTGTGTTTACAGACATTATTGGACAGGAAATGGTCAATAATATGAACTCTTTCCAATAAGATTGTTTCACATGAATAGATATTGAACAATAATAGTTATGGGCAGGCATTACAGAGCCAATCCTTCCAGTGCTGCACACCTTCCCCTTCTTTTGATTCACAACCCGACTGCAACCAGCCTTGAACTGCACCAGCAAACTACACCGTCTTTTGTGTTAAAAAAATAACAACTGGAAATCAACCTTTTGTTCGATAGAGGATAGCATCTAACACAACACCTTGTTTCATCTGTCTTAAAAAAGCCCGTCCTTCATCTCCTTCACGTAGCCGGACCCCATGTGGGCTGCGTTACCCCTCAGAACAGATTAGAAAACAACACAAACTATCTGCCTAGAAACTCTCAACGAGCTGCAAAAACAGGCTGCTTGGTGAACGCACCTCTGTTGTGTTGTGTTGCTGCTTGGTGAACGCACCTCTGTTGTGTTGTGTTGCTGCTTGGTGAACGCACCTCTGTTGTGTTGTGTTGCTGCTTGGTGAACGCACCTCTGTTGTGTTGTGTTGCTGCTTGGTGAACGCACCTCTGTTGTGTTGTGTTGCTGCTTGGTGAACGCACCTCTGTTGTGTTGTGTTGCTGCTTGGTGAACGCACCTCTGTTGTGTTGTGTTGCTGCTTGGTGAACGCACCTCTGTTGTGTTGTGTTGCTGCTTGGTGAACGCACCTCTGTTGTGTTGTGTTGCTGCTTGGTGAACGCACCTCTGTTGTGTTGTGTTGCTGCTTGGTGAACGCACCTCTGTTGTGTTGTGTTGCTGCTTGGTGAACGCACCTCTGTTGTGTTGTGTTGCTGCTTGGTGAACGCACCTCTGTTGTGTTGTGTTGCTGCTTGGTGAACGCACCTCTGTTGTGTTGTGTTGCTGCTTTGCTGATCTACGAACAGATGCTGATGTTTGATTTCTCTCTGGTCTCTCTCTCCCTCTTTCTCTCCTACCATCCTAGCCCCCCTCTCTTTCTCTCCTACCATCCTAGCCCCCCTCTCTTTCTCTCCTACCATCCTAGCCCCCTCTCTTTCTCTCCTACCATCCTAGCCCCCTCTCTTTCTCTCCTACCATCCTAGCCCCCCTCTCTTTCTCTCCTACCATCCTAGCCCCCCTCTCTTTTCCTACTACCATCCTAGCCCCCCTCTCTCTTACCTATATTCTATTTGATCAGTTTCTCCCCTTTCCTCTCTCCACTCCTTCTCTGATACAATATTTAGAGAGACACGTTGTTTGTTTGGTGGATATTAGAAATACCAGAAGCATTTGTGTCTTTCTCTCACAGTGCAATAATTCGACAATATTATCTTCATATTTTTTTTCTGTTCATATGTATTCATTCCTCAGATATGTGTTGAGTAAAGCAAATGTGCTGGAATACGCAAGTAAGATTTATCTCATCAAGCAGAAGAGATTAAATAAAGAGAGGGGGGGTGGTGATGTCTCGTTGCATGTGTGCACTTTACCCTTTATTCTGTGTAATGTTGAGTCGACCAGTAATTTAACAAGGTTTTTATATCCGTCTGCATTTAGTGTGTCTGTGAAAAATGCACTTACATTTGGAAAACAACATAACATGCTTTGATTGTGTCCTTTCACATGGAGTATTTATATGAGTGGGACAGCAGTTCTCTGTGGTTCTCAGGTGTGCTGTAGTGTAGAATATCATTCTCAGATGTTCTGTAGTGTAGTAGATTATTATCATGTGTTCTGTAGTGTAGTAGATTATTTTCATGTGTTCTGTAGTGTAGTAGATTATTTTCATGTGTTCTGTAGTGTAGTAGATTATTATCATGTGTTCTGTAGTGTAGTAGATTATTCTCATGTGTTATGTAGTGTAGTAGATTATTTTCATGTGTTCTGTAGTGTAGTAGATTATTTTCATGTGTTCTGTAGTGTAGTAGATTATTTTCATGTGTTCTGTAGTGTAGTAGATTATTATCATGTGTTCTGTAGTGTAGTAGATTATTTTCATGTGTTCTGTAGTGTAGTAGATTATTTTCATGTGTTCTGTAGTGTAGTAGATTATTTTCATGTGTTCTGTAGTGTAGTCAAAATAGGGCCTGACCAAAGAGCGTGATCAGTAGATTTTTCTATTGTGTGTGACAATTAGTTTCAAATGAAAACCCTGCACACCTCATAGCTCTACAGGACCTGAGTTGACTCTTGATCTAGAATATTCTATTAATGGGTGCATAGGTGAGGACAATGAACAACCTTTTGATGTGTTTTAGCTTTTAGACAGGGTTGAAAGTTAATTAAATGTCTTCCCTATACAGGGTATAATATGTGTGAGCGTGCGCCAACATTTTTCAATCGCTGTAGGTCTAAAGATTTGTTACTTGACTTTTAAGATGTATTTTCCTTTTATTGTGGCATAAATACATCCAGTCATGATGTTTTCTTCTGACCGTTGAACATTCACTTCAAAGGGCTCCTTTACTAGGCTACCCACGCACGTTCATCCACTCACAACACATTTCCAGCCTGCAAACAGTTCTGAATGGAAAGAGACTTCTTTTCCACAAAACAAAATGACATTTGGCGATTACGATTAGGCCAGAATGCGTTGGTCCACTGGTGTCCTGCTGTCTCCGGGTCACACTTATCTCTGCCTTTTTCTGCTTTGTCTTCAAAATAGATATGATGTACCCCCACTATTTATTTGACAGGTATGATGTACCCCCACTATTTATTTGACAGGTACAGTGTACCCCCACTATTTATTTGACAGGTATGATGTACCCCCACTATTTATTTGACAGGTACAGTGTACCCCCACTATTTATTTGACAGGTACAGTGTACCCCCACTATTTATTTGACAGGTATGATGTACCCCCACTATTTATTTGACAGGTACAGTGTACCCCACTATTTATTTGACAGGTATGATGTACCCCACTATTTATTTGACAGGTACAGTGTACCCCCACTATTTATTTGACAGGTACAGTGTACCCCACTATTTATTTGACAGGTATGATGTACCCCACTATTTATTTGACAGGTATGATGTACCCCCACTATTTATTTGACAGGTATGATGTACCCCACTATTTATTTGACAGGTATGATGTACCCCACTATTTATTTGACAGGTATGATGTACCCCACTATTTATTTGACAGGTATGATGTACCCCCACTATTTATTTGACAGGTATGATGTACCCCCACTATTTATTTGACAGGTATGATGTACCCCCACTATTTATTTGACAGGTATGGTGTACCCCCACTATTTATTTGACAGGTATGATGTACCCCCACTATTTATTTGACAGGTATGATGTACCCCCACTATTTATTTGACAGGTACGGTGTACCCCCACTATTTATTTGACAGGTATGGTCTACCCCCACTATTTATTTGACAGGTATGATGTACCCCCACTATTTATTTGACAGGTATGGTGTACCCCCACTATTTATTTGACAGGTATGATGTACCCCCACTATTTATTTGACAGGTACAGTGTACCCCCACTATTTATTTGACAGGTATGATGTACCCCCACTATTTATTTGACAGGTACAGTGTACCCCCACTATTTATTTGACAGGTATGATGTACCCCCACTATTTATTTGACAGGTATGGTGTACCCCCACTATTTATTTGACAGGTATGATGTACCCCCACTATTTATTTGACAGGTATGATGTACCCCCACTATTTATTTGACAGGTACAGTGTACCCCCACTATTTATTTGACAGGTATGGTCTACCCCCACTATTTATTTGACAGGTATGATGTACCCCCACTATTTATTTGACAGGTATGGTGTACCCCCACTATTTATTTGACAGGTACAGTGTACCCCCACTATTTATTTGACAGGTATGATGTACCCCACTATTTATTTGACAGGTACAGTGTACCCCACTATTTATTTGACAGGTATGGTGTACCCCACTATTTATTTGACAGGTGCAGTGTACCCCACTATTTATTTGACAGGTACAGTGTACCCCACTATTTATTTGACAGGTACAGTGTACCCCACTATTTATTTGACAGGTATGATGTACCCCCACTATTTATTTGACAGGTATGATGTACCCCCACTATTTATTTGACAGGTATGATGTACCCCCACTATTTATTTGACAGGTATGATGTACCCCCACTATTTATTTGACAGGTATGGTGTACCCCACTATTTATTTGACAGGTATGGTGTACCCCCACTATTTATTTGACAGGTACAGTGTACCCCCACTATTTATTTGACAGGTACAGTGTACCCCCACTATTTATTTGACAGGTACAGTGTACCCCCACTATTTATTTGACAGGTACAGTGTACCCCCACTATTTATTTGACAGGTATGGTGTACCCCCACTATTTATTTGACAGGTACAGTGTACCCCCACTATTTATTTGACAGGTATGATGTACCCCCACTATTTATTTGACAGGTATGGTGTACCCCCACTATTTATTTGACAGGTATGATGTACCCCCACTATTTATTTGACAGGTACAGTGTACCCCCACTATTTATTTGACAGGTATGGTGTACCCCCACTATTTATTTGACAGGTATGATGTACCCTCACTATTTATTTGACAGGTACAATGTACCCCCACTATTTATTTGACAGGTACAGTGTACCCCCACTATTTTTTTGACAGGTATGATGTACCCTCACTATTTATTTGACAGGTATGGTGTACCCCCACTATTTATTTGACAGGTATGATGTACCCCCACTATTTATTTGACAGGTACAGTGTACCCCCACAATTTATTTGACAGGTACAGTGTACCCCCACTATTTTTTTGACAGGTATGATGTACCCCCACTATTTATTTGACAGGTATGGTGTACCCCCACTATTTATTTGACAGGTATGATGTACCCTCACTATTTATTTGACAGGTATGATGTACCCCCACTATTTATTTGACAGGTATGGTGTACCCCCACTATTTATTTGACAGGTATGATGTACCCCCACTATTTATTTGACAGGTATGGTGTACCCCCACTATTTATTTGACAGGTATGATGTACCCCCACTATTTATTTGACAGGTATGGTGTACCCCCACTATTTATTTGACAGGTATGGTGTACCCCCACTATTTATTTGACAGGTATGGTGTACCCCCACTATTTATTTGACAGGTATGATGTACCCTCACTATTTATTTGACAGGTACAGTTTACCCCCACTATTTATTTGACAGGTACAGTGTACCCCCACAATTTTTTGGGGCCGACTCTTTTCTCTGTATATATCAATGATGTTGCTCTTGCTGCGGGCGATTCCCTGATCCACCTCTACGCAGACGACACCATTCTAAATACTTTCGGCCCGTCATTGGACACTGTGCTATCTAACCTCCAAACGAGCTTCAATGCCATACAGCACTCCTTCCGTGGCCTCCAACTGCTCTTAAACGCGAGTAAAACCAAATGCATGCTTTTCAACAGATCGCTGCCTGCACCCGCATGCCCGACTAGCATCACCACCCTGGATGGTTCCGACCTTGAATATGTGGACATCTATAAGTACCTAGGTGTCTGGCTAGACTGCAAACTCTCCTTCCAGACTCACATCAAACATCTCCAATCGAAAATCAAATCAAGAGTCGGCTTTCTATTCCGCAACAAAGCCTCCTTCACTCACGCCGCCAAGCTTACCCTAGTAAAACTGACTATCCTACCGATTTATTTGACAGGTATGGTGTACCCCCACTATTTATTTGACAGGTATGGTCTACCCCCACTATTTATTTGACAGGTATGATGTACCCCCACTATTTATTTGACAGGTACAGTGTACCCCCACTATTTATTTGACAGGTATGATGTACCCCCACTATATATTTGACAGGTACAGTGTACCCCCACTATTTATTTAACAGGTATGATGTACCCCCACTATTTATTTGACAGGTATGATGTACCCCCACTATTTATTTGACAGGTATGATGTACCCCCACTATTTATTTGACAGGTATGGTGTACCCCCACTATTTATTTGACAGGTATGGTGTACCCCACTATTTATTTGACAGGTATGATGTACCCCACTATTTATTTGACAGGTACATACCCCCACTATTTATTTGACAGGTATGATGTACCCCCACTATTTATTTGACAGGTACAGTGTACCCCCACTATTTATTTGACAGGTACAGTGTACCCCCACTATTTATTTGACAGGTATGATGTACCCCCACTATTTATTTGACAGGTATGGTGTACCCCCACTATTTATTTGACAGGTATGATGTACCCCCACTATTTATTTGACAGGTACAGTGTACCCCCACTATTTATTTGACAGGTACAGTGTACCCCCACTATTTATTTGACAGGTACAGTGTACCCCCACTATTTATTTGACAGGTATGATGTACCCCCACTATATATTTGACAGGTATGATGTACCCCCACTATTTATTTGACAGGTATGATGTACCCCCACTATTTATTTGACAGGTACAGTGTACCCCCACTATTTATTTAACAGGTATGATGTACCCCCACTATTTATTTGACAGGTATGATGTACCCCCACTATTTATTTGACAGGTATGATGTACCCCCACTATTTATTTGACAGGTATGGTGTACCCCCACTATTTATTTGACAGGTATGGTGTACCCCCACTATTTATTTGACAGGTATGATGTACCCCCACTATTTAATTGACAGGTACGGTGTACCCCTACTATTTATTTGACAGGTATGATGTACCCCCACTATTTATTTGACAGGTACAGTGTACCCCCACTATTTATTTGACAGGTACAGTGTACCCCCACTATTTATTTGACAGGTATGATGTACCCCCACTATTTATTTGACAGGTACAGTGTACCGCCACTATTTATTTGACAGGTGCAGTGTACCCCCACTATTTATTTGACAGGTATGGTGTACCCCCACTATTTATTTGACAGGTATGATGTACCCCCACTATTTATTTGACAGGTATGATGTACCCCCACTATTTATTTGACAGGTACGGTGTACTCCCACTATTTATTTGACAGGTATGATGTAGCCCCACTATTTATTTGACAGGTACAGTGTACCCCCACTATTTATTTGACAGGTATGATGTACCCCCACTATTTATTTGACAGGTACAGTGTACCCCCACTATTTATTTGACAGGTATGATGTACCCCCACTATTTATTTGACAGGTACAGTGTACCCCCACTATTTATTTTACATGTACCATGTACCCCCACTATTTATTTTGCCGGGATGCCATACCGGACTTTACTTTCACCCCTGCTTTTAGAAGGGTCACGCTATGCTGCCCCACGAAAACCTGAGACTGAATACATCAAATCACATTGTATTTGTCACATGCGCCGAATACAACAGGTGTAGACCCTCCAGTGAAATGCTTACTTGCAAGCCCTTAACCAACTGTACCGCTCGCGTGTGTGCGTGCGTGTGCGTGTGCGTGTGCGTGTGTGTGTGTGTGTGTGTGTGTGTGTGTGTGTGTGTTCCAGCTTGCTGCTAGTCTCAGGGTCACGGAGAGGGATGCGTTCACAAGTCGTTAAAAGGTCTTGATTAAATTTCACGAGGCCAAAGGCAAAGGGGAGAGAAGGATATTTTCCCTCAGACCCAATGAGTGTCACCTTGTGCGCTTTCTTCCCTTCATCAGTGTGTGTGAACCACTCACTGCCACACTCTCTACCATAGAGACTCTCTACCATAGAGACTCTCTACCATAGAGGCTCTCTACCATAGAGACTCTCTACCATAGAGACTCTCTACCATAGAGACTCTCTACCATAGAGACTCTCTACCATAGAGGTGCTCTACCATAGAGACTCTCTACCATAGAGACTCTCTACCATAGAGACTCTCTACCATAGAGGCTCTCTACCATAGAGACTCTCTACCATAGAGACTCTCTACCATAGAGGTGCTCTACCATAGAGACTCTCTAACATAGAGACTCTCTACCATAGAGGCTCTCTACCATAGAGAGTGTGGCCTTGGAACCTCTAACCTGGCATTTTGACTGGTAAACTCATGGGTAGACTCTCAATAGATGGGGTGAAGATGTAAAGAGGAAATGTGTGGCGGAAATCTCCTCATTGCCCCCCAGCAAAATGATCCTACATTTAGGCTACTGTTTATATGTGTATTTCATACTATGTTGAGGTAATGTCAACACAAAATGTTCATGTCATCGTCACCAATCAACTGCATTACAGTTAAAAACGTCTTTGACTACCATCACCTGTTTCTGTACACCTGCTATGCTACCAGTTTATAGATCGGGAGTTCGCATATAGCAGGCACCTACATACATTGCAGTGAAAACAGCCAAATATATCTGCATTTGACTTTAGTAATCACATTGTGGTCCTGTTACAATACATTAATAATATCCACTTTGTTATATCAGGTCTGTTGATTGTGCGCCAATCCAGCATCCTTCTATTCCCCCACGGTATGCGTTCTGTTGACCTCTTTACAACATATATGGCTGCCTGGTATTGTTTCCATGGTATTTTGAATGTTCTATCAACTAATATTGGATAATGGTGTAGAATATTCATTCAAATTATGCTGGGTTCCATGGTAATGAATTTTTAAAATTCAAATGATGCTAACTGATGTGGCTCATGCAATGGGATATACTTTTTTTAACATGTCAGTTGAGTTGACTCAACAAATCCCAACACAGATGGAAGGGTACAATCCCTGCTTTTACTCCCTGCCATGGGGTACACTCAAAATGGTTGCCAGTCCACCAATTATGACATAATTGACTTAAATGGAGACGCCCTTTCAATTCATTCTATTTTTATGCTCTCTACATTTAAATGGCTCAAAAAAAAGCTTTCTTGTTTGTGGGCTCACATCTCGCTGTATGAAGTATGCAAAGTGTGAGTTCACTGCTAAATGAGTTCCCCTTGCAGGGTGTGAGTTCCCTGCTAAATGAGTTCCCCTTGCAGGTTGTGAGTTCACTGCTAAATGTGTTCCCCTTGCAGGTTGTGAGTTCACTGCTAAATGAGTTCCCCTTGCAGGTTGTGAGTTCACTGCTAAATGTGTTCCCCTTGCAGGTTGTGAGTTCACTGCTAAATGAGTTCCCCTTGCAGGTTGTGAGTTCACTGCTAAATGAGTTCCCCTTGCAATGTGTGAGTTCACTGCTAAATGAGTTCCCCTTGCAGGTTGTGAGTTCACTGCTGAATGGCCTGTTTTTGTTATTCTGTTCTACTGTGTATAGCTGGGCATTGAGGTAGAGGTCCCCACACAGGATTCAATTGCATTTGACCTTTGCAGAGAACAATGGTAAAAGGCATTTCAATTTTCTGGCCACGTCAAAGCTGTGTCTGTGTGTCCCTCCTGTGTTTTCATAGTTATTTTCTGTTCTCTCAGAGGCAGGACGGAAGTTATTCTACCTAGTGCTTTTGGCACTCTGTCCTGGATGGACATTCTGTGTGTGTGTTCTGTGTTCTGTTGGTTGGCCGTGGAGCTTCTCTGTCAGACAGATAATGAAATAACACTCAGGCAACCTTACAGTCTGTGATCGTCCCTTTTAAACCCAAACCCTTTAACCCTGATAGGGTTGCAATGTAATATAATTGATTTAATCATGTGTATCCTTGGATGTGGCAGGGCCTGCTAACTATTACAGACTACAATGGGAAGCACAGCCGTGAGCTGCACAGTGACACGAGCCTACCAAACGAGCTAGATTACTTCTATGGTCTCTTCGAGGCAAGCAATACTGAAGCATTCATGAGAGGGTAGTGCGTACAGCCCTACAGAGGGTAGTGCGTACGGCCCAGTACATTACCGGGGTCAAGCTTCCTTCCATCCAGGACATCTATACCAGGCAGTGTCAGAGGAAGGCCCAACAAATTGCCAGACTCCAGGAAGGCATCTTAACAGCTTCCACCCCCAAGCCATAAGACTCCTGAACATCAAATCAAATGGCTACCCAGACAATTTGCATTGTCTCCACCCCACCCCCCATTTTTACGCCACTGCTACTCTCTGTTTATTGTCCATGCATAGTCACTTTACCTCTACCTACATGTACAAATTAAAGCAGGAAGCACCAGTGACTAGATCAATAAAAAAGTGGTCAGGTTTTTAAAATTTATTTTACTAGGCAAGTCAGTTAAGAAGAAATTCTTATTTTCGATGACAGCCTTGGAACAGTGGGTTAACTGCCTGAACGTCAGATTTGTACCTTGTCAGCTCAGGGATTTGATCTTGCAACCTTTCGGTTCTTAGTCCAACACTCTAACCACTAGGCTACCCTGCCGCCCCAGGTGAAGCAGATGCTAAGCTACAGGACTGTTTTGCTAGCACAGATTGGAATATGTTCCGGGATTCCTCCAATGGCCTTGAGGAGTACACCACATCAGTCATTGGCTTCATCAATAAGTGCATTGACGACGACGTGCCCACAGTGACCGTACGTACATACCCCAACCAGAAGCCATGGATTACAGGCAGCACTGAGCTAAAGGCTAGAGCTGCCACTTTCAAGGAGTGGGACTCTAACCAGGAGGCTAATAAGAAATCCCACTATGCCCACTGACGAGCCATCAAACAGGCAAAGCGTCAATACAGGACTAAGATCGAGTCATACTACACCGGCTCTGATGCTCATCAGATGCGACAGGGCTGGCAAACCATTACAGACTACAAAGGGAAGCACAACCGGGAGCTACCCAGTGACATGAGCCTACCAGACGAGACAAAAGGAAGCACAGCCGAGAGCTGCCAAGTGAAATGAGCCTACCAGATGAGCTAAACTACTTCTATGCTCGCTTCAAATAACACTGAGGCAAATAACACTGAAACATGCATGAGAGCATCAGCTGTACTGGAAGACTGTGTGATCACGCTCTCCGCAGCCGATGTGAGTAAGACATTTAGACAGGTCAAAATTCACAAGGCCGCAGTTGCCAGACAGATTACCAGCACGTGTGCGCTGACCAACTGGCAAGTGTCTTCACTGACATTTTCAAACTCTCCCTGTCCGTAGCAATCAAGTCCATAGCCATGAAGTGCTTTGAAAGCCTGGTCATGTCTCACATCAACACCATCATCCCATAAACTCTAGACCCACTCAAATTTGCATACCACCCCAACAGATCCACAGATGATGCAATCTCTATTGCACTCTACACTGCGCATTCCCACCTGGACAAAAGGAACACCTATGTGAGAATGCTATTCATTGACTACAGCTCAGCGTTCAAAAGCATAGTGCCCTCAAAGCTCATCAATAAGCTAAGGACCCTGGGACTAGTCACCTCCCTCTGCAAATGGATCCTGGACTTCCTGACAGGCCACTCCCAGGAGGTAAGGTTAGGTAACAACACATCCACCACACTGATCCTCAACACAGGGGGCCCTCGGGGGTGCGTGCTCAGCCCCCTCCCGTACTCCCTGTTCACTCATGACTGCACGGCCAGGCACAACTCCAACACCATCATTAAATTTGCCGATGACATAACAGTGGTAGGCCTGATCACCGACAACAACGAGACAGCCTAAAGGGAGTAGGTCAGAGACCTGGCCGTGTGGTGCCAGGACAACAACCTCTCCCTCAAAGTGATCAAGACAAAGAAGATGATTGTAGACTACAGGAATAAGTGGACCGAGCATGCCCCCATTCTCATCGACGGGGCTGCATTTAACCTTTTAAGGAGGCTGCGAATTTTCGCAGCTTTTTGTTAAAAATCGTGCAAAATTTCAACGTCCTGCTACTCATGCAAGGAATATAGTATATGCATATGATTAGTATATGTGGATAGAAAACACTCTGAAGTTTATAAAACTGGTTAAATCATGTCTGTGACTATAACAGGACGTGTTTAGCAGGCAAAATCCCAAGGAATCCCAGTCTCTGTATTGTCTATGGCAAGGGAAAATAGATGGCGACCAGTTTACAATGCCTACAGCTTCCACACGATGTCGCCAGTACTGTCATTTGCTTTGAAGTTAATCCTTGGTCAGATGAGAAATAGGCACTTCCTGTCATCAAGTACACAGCAGGAAGTTTTGAGAGAGAGAAAATGGACCATAATTTCAAGACGTGCTGCTATTGAATACAGATCGCCCCGTGATCAATTGTATCGATTATTAACATTTACTAATACCTAAAGTTGGATTACAAAAGTAGTTTGAAGTGTTTTGTCAAAGTTTATAGGCAACTTTTTTAATTTAAAAAAATGACGTTGCGTTATTGAAAGCAGTTTTTTCCTGATCAGACGGGCTTCATAAATGATCATTTTGGGTATACATGGACGGATTTAATCGAAAAAAAGACCCAATTGTGATGTTTATGGGACATATAGGAGTGCCAACAAAGAAGCTCGTCAAAGGTAATGAATGTTTTATATTTTATTTCTGCGTTTTGCGTAGCGCCGGCTACGCTAATTATTCTGTTTTACGTCCCCTTTGGGTATTCCGGGGGATGCATGCTATCATATAATAGCTTCTCATGCTTTCGCCGAAAAGCATTTTAAAAATCTGACATGTTGGCTAGATTCACAACGAGTGTAGCTTTAATTGAGTACCCTGCATGTGTGTTTTAATGAAAGTTTGAGTTGTATCGAGTACTATTAGTTGTCACTCTGGAATTTCCGCTGATGTTGATCAGGGACAGCAGCCCTATTAAGCAGGTTGAGAGCTTCAAGTTCCTTGTTGTCCACATCACTAACAAACTAGGAAAGGTCAAGCACACCAAGACATGACAAAACCTATTCCCCCTAAGGAGACTGAAAAGATTGGGCATGGGTCCTCAGATCCTCAAAATGTTCTACAGCTGCACCATCGAGAGCATGGTTGATTGCATCACTACCTGGTATGGCTACTGCTCGGCCTCCGACCGCAAGGCACAACAGAGGGTAGTGAACGACCCAGTACATCACTGGGGCCAAGCTTCCTGCCATCCAGGACCTCTATACCAGGCGGTGTCAGAAGAAGGCCCTAAAAATAGTTTAAGACTTCAGGCATCCTAGTCATTGACTGTTCTCTCTGCTACCGCACGGCAAGCGGTACCGGAGTGCCAAGTCTAGGTCCATAAGGCTTCTAAACAGCTTCTACCCTGAAGCCATAAGACTACTGAATAGACTATTTGCATTGCCCCCCTCCCCACACCACTGCCAGAGTGGTTCAATTGTTGTGAAGTAGGCTTCAGGGCGCCCAAGAAGGTCCAGCAAACGCCTGGACAGCCTCCTAAAGTTGATTCAGCTGCTGGACCGGGGCACCACCAGTACAGAGCTTGCTCAGGAATGGCAGCAGGCAGGTGTGAGTGCATCTGCACGCACAGTGAGGCGAAGACTTTTGGAGGATGGCCTGGTGTCAAGAAGGGCAGCAAAGAAGCCACTTCTCTCCAGGAAAAACATCAGGGACAGACTGATATTGTGCAAAAGGTACAGGGATTGGACTGCTGAGGACTGGGGTAAAGTCATTTTCTCTGATGAATCCCCTTTCCGATTGTTTGGGGCATCCGGAAAAAAGCTTGTCCGGAGAAAACAAGGTGAGCGCTACCATCAGTCCTGTGTCATACCAACAGTTAAGCATCCTGAGACCATTCATGTGTGGGGTTGCTTCCCAGCCAAGGGAGTGGGCTCACTAACACATCCTCCGAGAGCAACTTCTCCCAAACATCCAGGAACAGTTTGGTGACGAACAATGCCTTTTCCATCATGGGTACATGGCCAGGAAACTCCCCAGACCTTAATCCCACTGAGAACTTGTGGTCAACCCTCAAGAGGCGGGTGGACAAACAAAACCCCACCAATTCTGACAAACTCCAAGCATTGATTATGCAAGAATGGGCTTCCATCAGTCAGGATGTGGCCCAGAAGTTAATTGACAGCATGCCAGGGTGGATTGCAGAGGTCTTGAAAAAGAAGATTCAACACTGCAAATATGAACTCTTTGCATCAACTTCATATAATTGTCAATTAAAGCCTTAAACACTTATGAAATGCTTGTAATTATACTTCAGTATTCCATAGTAACATCTGACAAAAATATCTAAAGACACTGAAGCAGCAAACTTTGTGAAAATTAATATTTGTGTCATTCTCAAAAATTTGGGCCACGACTGTACATACTACCTCAACTAACCGGTGCCCCCTCACATTGACTGTACTGGTCCCCCCTGTATAAATTGTTGGTTAGGGGCTCGTAAGTAAGCGTTTCACTGTACCTGTACCTGTCGTAATGCGGCGCGTGGGACTAATTACATTTGATTTGACATATTACCTCAATTACCTCGACTACCCTGTACCCCCGCACATTGACTCTGTACCGGTAGCCCCTGGATATAGCCTCGCTACTGTTATGATATTATTACTCCTTAATTATTTGTTATTTTTCTATTTATCTTTTTATTATTATTATTTTTTAATTATGACATTTTTACTTCAGTTTATTTTAGTAAATACTTTCTTAACGCTTTTTTTTTCTTAAAACTGCATTGTTGGTTAATTAAGTGCTTTTAAGTAAGGGTTTTACTGTAAGGTCTACCTACACCTGTTGTATATGACGCATGTGACAAATAAAGTTTGATTTGATTTGAAATGAGTCATTGTTGTTGTTCTCCCTCGTCCTTCAGAAAGCCCAATACTGGTGCTGATGATCTGGCAATGGATGTGATTGGATTTTCAGCCCTCCGTCATTAAATTCCCATGGTTAGAATACTGATTCCTGTATTTAGTGTGTGTGTTTGTGTGTGTGTGTGTGCGCGCACAGTACCTGTGTGTAATGTCTGTGATATACCACAGTAAACCAATGTGAAGTGTGTGTGTGTGTGTGTGTGTGTGTGTGTGTGTGTGTGTAGCATTTAGTGAGTGTGAAGCCTGGGCTGTTTTCACTCTTTCAGTCTAATTAAACTAGGCTCGTGGGGAGATGGATGCTTCACCTCTGTCTAATCCATGTCTCTCCCAAACATTGCATTATCCAGGGGGAAATACATTTTCTGCAGCCTATTCAAAGTCAGATGTCTCTCTCTCTCATTGGTCTCAACTACTACTACCGGGACATCAACATCTGGAGCTAATGACAATACCAGCTGAAATCCCCATCCAGATTAGCCTTCAGAAGATAATTTAGCAATCTGGTTAAATCCAGACTACAACAGAATAACACGTCAGATAGCAATGTACTCCTTCTGAAAGTAAATGCAAGTTTATGCAGGTTCAGGGAGACAAAAACGTGACTAAAACCGATTTCAGAGAGATTAGTCAACAGGTGTAGTGCAGCAATGCCAAAATGTAGCAGTGCCTAAATGACCAGGATGTACAAGTAAGCGAAGCTGCTAGCTAGGGAAGATCTCGATAATGCTGTAAGAATATACACTGGGAAATGAATGCTGTGCTAATAAAGAGAAATCAACATACCTTATTCAATAATTCTGTACAACTAGAAAAGTAACCGCATTCCCGAATCAATATACTTTACATGAAATAGGTGTATGATGTTTTCCATTTATGATCACATGGCCTTCTGATCATGTTTATGTAAAGTGAAGCAGACTCAAAACATTAGTGATGGCAAACTAATAAAATACTTTTGATGACGGACAAAACTGGTTTGCAGATACAGTTTTTAATGTATCACAACAATGAGCAACAAACATACTTGATGAACTATTTCCAGAAGTTGTTCAAACACCATCTACAATAAAGGTCATTTCAACTATGACAACAGGTCTGTGACAAAAAATAAAATGAAAACAAATGTTTCAAAACCATGTTATTACCGTGTGACGGTACAGTTGAGACCTCAAACATTACAGTAACAAAAACTAATGAGACTACTCTCTATATATAAAACATCAATAACATTTTTGGTTTAGTTTATTTAAAGTTTTAGCCATAGGGGCTTCTTCTTAGTAAACCCTCAGGATGCATTTCCTATGTAACCAGGACTTAGAATACATATTGTGTAGGATATGACTCCGCCGTGAAATTCCCTTTTCATATCCAGAAGAAAACAATCCCAATATCAACCTTTTGAAGGCTGTTCTCTCTTTAGCGTGACACAATCCATCCAAGAAGAAGAAAAAACATGTTTGTTTTTTAAAATTCTTTCTTTCTTTTGGCTGCTGTGCAGTTGTAACATTTATGTACAGTTTGTTACGTTATCGTACCATCCTTTTGGTTGTTGGTTTGTTAGCTTCTACCTGTCCTTTGGTGTGGAAAGCATTGTGTTTGCTGCTAACATCTTAGCACGTGATGCTAGCTGACAGTTCAGTCTGGCAATGCTTTAGCCACATTGAGGGGAAAGGCAAGAAGACAGGTTGGGAAAGCTTTTGGGATCAGGACAGTCGTTGGTGTTTGTACAATGGCAGGATCGCACCTATAGGGAGCCCAGGACATCTCTTATGAAACAACATTGTAAAAGTGTCTTCAGGATCAAAGTAAATGTTAAAATACTAAAAATCCAAATAAGAAACATTTATGTTTCGCACGAAAAAAGATCATTAGAAACTGTGAAATTTTGCGTTTCAACTTTGAATGAAAACACTAAAACACCTGTACAATAATAAAACGCAAGAGGAAATGTTACTTGATTTTATCATTTGAAACAATAACTAAGCATGATTTGATTTTAACCTGTCAAACAGTTGCATTACATGCTACTTGTTCATCTCAGAAGAGGAAATACCAAAAGCAATATATTTTTGCATTTCTTCATATTAATACATCTGTACCATGCACAGCCAACTACGAATATATACAACAGCTTAGCTCTCTTTGTTCACAAGTCTTTTCCTTTCATACAAATAGCCTCTTGTTACTTTGGAATGAATCACGTCAGCTTACCTTACCAAACTGAAAAAGTGATTCATAACAACGTAACACCCTTTAATTAACAGCTTTCACATTCTTTAAGTTCTACTGCGAAATAAAACAAGACAAACAAACTAAAAACAGAATGAAATGTAAAAACAGCAAAGCAAAGTGATCCGCGGGTCAGCAGTCAGCCTGTTGGACAATTTATTGTGAGCAAATTATTAATTTTTTTAAACATTACACAGTAGCAGCAACATGTTATATGGTAATACTTTGTAATGCATAAATGACTAAATAATTAGTGTTGACTTTTCATGATAGATCAACTGAAGTGCCCAGAAAATGAATGCGAGGACGAAGACCTACGCAGTAAATGGCAGTGTATAGGTGTAACACTGTTATCAGTCCTACAAGCACAGGGGAAAACATGTCATAATATAAAATACATGCTGTAGTCCCCCTTTGTAAAGCAGCATATTTGCTTATGCAAATATCATACCTTTTCTTAAAAAAAAAAAAAACATATTGACCGACTTGTACTCTAACAGTTTCAAGGATACAGTACTACTTTAATGGATGCACCAATTGTTAAATAGGTCACTGGGTTGTTAGGGGTCAATCCTCTAACAAACCAAAATGCTGCTGCAATCGTACGCAAAATAATAATTAAAACAAACAAACAAACATAGAACCACAAAAACATCTATTAAATTAACACATGGGTCTACCAAAATAATAATGATAAAAATACAGACAAAAACTAAATAAGTGCACTATAGTCCAGAAATAAGCAAGGTACCGTACAGCAATTCACAAATGAAAAAAAGTCTTATTCACATAATTAATAATCAAGAGTGTATAAAACTAGAGATATTACCTCTTCAGAAAAGGGTGTGAGCAGAGGTAAAAGAGAGAAGGTAAGAGTTGGCACAGATTAGTATATTCTACAAGAGAAAAAGGGGTCGGATATAGACTCAGTTTGTTGTCATACAAACTGGAAAACAACGGGGAATCGTACTTCACCATTCTAAAATTCCCTCTGTGGCAAAACCATACTGTCTTTGTAGGGCGAAAACTAAAAGGATATGCACGTTGTCCATTGTAACAGTAATATTGTCTCTCTTGGTACTCTACACACATCAAGGAAATGTGTCTGATAAAGCTTGACATGTTTTGGTTAAAAGCCAGAGGCTCGTTGCTGCTTTTAACAAATGAGAAATGTTATGTTCTGACCTGAGAATTTAAAGCTACTGAATTACACCAGCTATCTAGACTAACAGAGGTTCTCATTGAGGGTTTTTCTGGATCGTCGTCCCATACAGTACATGCTAGCATTTGGAAAACAATCCAGCTGAGGTGCAATTTGCTATCGTGAGTTTTTGGCTTGAAACAAGCTCCACGGGGGAGCCTGAGAGATCTTTTCCTACTCCGTGTTTTTGTATACAATATAAGCTCAGTCAAGCATCTGCAACAGTTCTGTCCATAACAAAAATCAATCAATATCTTGCCAGCATATCAATATGGGAAAAACAATCCTGAGTCAATCATTTGGTACTGTAATTTTTTGGGTTAGAGAAACTTTGGAACTGCAGTTTAAAAGTCTTGTTTTTTAATTTTAATTTTTTTTTAAAGCAAGGGATCCTATTTTTCACCTCCTACACACTGAACATATCCATTCTGATACTGCTGAAGCCTGCGTCTAGGCCGGAGGTCGACTTAGCCTTGGCCTCCAACACCTTATCTAAGTCATCCAGCTTCTGTCTCAGCTCGTTGTCAGACTCATCTGAACAACTCTCATTGGGTAGGGAGGTGGGAACCCCTGAGACGCTGCTGCAGGATGTTGAGGTAACCATCAGAGGCAAGGAAAGGGGAGGAATAGGAGACGCAGACAGGGAGGAGGAAGAGGAGGAAGCAGCTTTCCGGGCAGTGGCCTGGAAAAAGATATCTGGCCAGGACTTGATGGCCAAGCGAGAGAGATGGGGAAAGGTGTTATTAGAAGGAGGAGCTGCAGACTGCGAGGTAGATGTGGTCTTGACAGGAGTAGGGGTGCAGACAGAGTGAGGTAATAATCTAGCATGCTCTTTGGCATTTCTCATTGCTTGTTTGATTGTTTTCTCTTTGTGCAAGCTCAACTGGAGGTGTTGGCCAAGTGCTTCATTCCCGTTGACCACTACGTTGCAGGCGATGCACCTGTACTTACTCACTGCCTTTCTAAGAACTGTCTCCTGTGGGTCTGGAAAAGGGTTTCCGAAGTAGCAGAAAGACTTCTGGTGATGCACTGCAGAGTCCTCATCAGCGAATACCATCTGGCACTTCCTGCATATGAACTGGTGCTTGACAGACGGAATAATGAAATCGTCAGGGAAGTCTGTGGTTCTTTTGGTTTCTGTTGGCAGTTCTTTTGTGCTTTCCGTCAAAGAGCATTTGTTGTTGTTGGTGTCATCCTTAGTTCCCATAGGTAGTTTTGGTTTGAAAGACTTGGGGTTGCTCTGCACAATTGGTGACGACACCTTCACAGGGGCTGGCTTCTGCTTCGGCTGTTTATGATGCTGTTTTTGTTGCTCAATATGCTTTTGGTGCTGCTGCTGTTGCTGCTTCTGCAGGGAATCCTGGAGGGACAGCTGGTACTGCTGATACTGCTGCAGGAGGGCGGTGGGATTCATGCCCGCCATGGCGGCCTGTGGGATGGCGGCAGGTCCATAGGGGAACAGGTTCTCCATTCCGCCGAACGGAGGGAAGTATCCCCCCGCCTGCATCCCTCCAAGAATCTGTGGCGAAAAGCTGTTGGCGAATCCCGGGAGGAAGTAAGGCAGGAACTGGCCTCCCAGGAAGGAGCTTGGGTCTGCTGCGCCGGTCAGGGCATTCTGAAGAGCCTGTAGTTGAGCGGCATCCAGATGACCCTCACGTCCTGGTTTGCCCGAGGCTGGAGACGGCTTCTCCCTCTTTTTGTTGTTGCTGACGTTGGGGGTCTGTAGACGGCCGCCGTTCTCCACTTCTCTTTCCTTGGCCTTCTTCTGGTGGTGTGGCTTATCCGCAGGTTTCTTGCTGCTGCAGCTGCTGTTGTTGTTGCTCTCTCTTTCTTGGTATTTGCTGTGCTGCTCAATGTGGTTTGTTGAAGTCAGAGGGGTAGAGGAAACAGGAGGAAGAGGTGGAGGAGGAGGAGGAGTCTGCAGAAGATTCTTGTTTGGGGTAGTACTCAGAGACATGGCAGGAGAGGGGGTGGCTGGGTTCGGGAATCCAAGCATGCCAGCACCGGGAGATGCTAAAGCTGAAATATAGTGTTATAAATTATATTCAAATGTGTTTAAATGTATATACACCCTAGTATTACTATGTAAATATTGTTCAGTAATACATTATGGAGATATATGCAGTTATGATCGACTTCATAATTGTATTTGTTAAACTGTCACATGCGCTTCATGATATATACCAACATGAGGATATTATAAATATACCAAACCCACATCAAAGGAGAGGAGGGGAAATTAATTCCACAATGATAAAAATGCATTTGCTTAAAAAAATGTCAGAACCATTATATTATGTAGAAGTTCTGCACTGAACGTTGAGATCATGCATTAAAGTGTATTTTACACAATGTACAACGTTTGGTAAAATATCTCTACCAACAACAACAACACTGTGATGGAATGAAGAGAAAATACTGCAGAGAAAGAGTATTTTGGGCATGTAAAGCATAGACAAAAAATGATCATAAAAGTTATATACAATTACTATTATCTGTGTGTTCTCTGTGTGTCATAGTAACTCACCAGGTGTGTTGGGTGGGTAAATAGGAAGTGAGGATGGCCCGGTGACCCCAGGAAGTAGTACTGGCGGGAGGCCAGAGATCCCGGGATAGCCTGAGGGCAGGCTGAGGCCATGAAGTGCATTGTTGTGGTTCACTGCAGTCTGAAGGTGCTGGGCAGCCAGATTGCTGAGCACGTCGCTCCCAGCCTTCTTCAGACGATCCATCTCCTGCTGAGCCATCAGCTGGCGAACCGTGGTGGGTGCTAGGTAGTCCTTCTCTCTGTCCACCTGGTTGACCAGGGTCTCCTGCACTTTAGCGATGTGCTGTTTGGAGAAGATGTGGTCGCGGATGGACATCCGGGCAGTGTACTTCACATGACACAAAGCACACTCCGGCTGGGGCCCGTCCGGCCCGCCTTGACTGATCATGAATGGCTTTCCAATATTGATTTTGAACTTCTTTTCCTTGGCGCGGGCATTCTGGAACCATACCTGCACCACACGCTTGGGGAGGCCCATCTCACTGCCCAGCATCTCACACTCCTGCATGGTTGGTGTGCGGTAGTCACTAAAGCAAGCCTTGAGGACTTTCAGCTGAAGGTTGCTCATCTGAGTCCTGAATCGCTTGTGGCCTGGTCTCTCCCCACCACTGCCGCTGCCCTTCCCAGACCTGAAGGGGTTTCCACTTCCGAAGGGGCTGGGGGAGCTGGGGTCGGTCAGGCTGGAGGTCTCGCTCTGGTCGTTGTTGTCATCCATGTCGTCATCTCTGGAGCTGTAGTAGGAGTAAGAGTAGGAGCAGGAGTCTCCGTCCTTGCCGGAGTAGCTGAGGGAGGGGCTCACCATACTGAAGGGGAAGCGGTCGTCGCCACCGTCTGAGCTCTGGGCAAGGTTGCTCTTGCTGTCGAACGCCAGCTTGTCCCCTCCGTTGGCCATGAGGCTCTCCAGCTCATTGTTGTTGCCCTCATCTCCAGTGGTGGCGTCACTTATGGCTGTGTTGATGGACGAGGTCTCGTCAAAGTCCATTTTGTTGTTGATGTCGTAGGATGAGCCCTCTGCAGAATTAATGTTAAGCCCTTCAGATTCATCACAGTTTTCTGCTTTTACGGATGAAGGGCTCATTAAGTTTTTTAACTGTGTCTCAGATTGTTTGACAGGCGTTGAGGAAGCTGCGGGCAGCTCGTACTCATTCGGCTCAATCTTGGTGGGCAGCTGCGGGAACTCAAAGAAGTTGTACTTGTGTGGGCTCTCACCTCCATCATCTTGGTTCATCATTGGGCTATTGGGCAGACTAAACCCTGCCTGTTTGGCTTCATGCCAGTGTCTAGAGCGGATATGGCTGTCCAAAGCTGACTTGGCCTTGAACAGCGCCCGGCAAAAAGGACATTTCTTATGTGACTGGGAGGCCCCCAATGCTCTGAACTGTCCCTTTCTCTCTCGGGCACGTGTGTTCTGAAACCATACCTGCACCACTCTCTTCTTCAGGCCGACCTCACGGGCAATGTGATCCAGCATCTTCCTCGTGGGGTTGGAGTCCAGCAAGTATTTGTCATAGAGGATCTCTAGTTGTTCTGGGGTGATGGTGGTTCTGAGACGTTTGTCTCTGTGCTGTTCTTCAGTCATGTTTCCGTTATCTTTTTCATTGGATCCATCCTCTTTCTCATCTAGTTTTCTCTTCATGGAGCCAGAGCAGGGACCTGAGGACAAACCAGAGCCGCTTTGAGTTGGCATCTGGAGTCCTCCAGACATAAGCTGGCTAGTCATCAGAGGGTTATTGGGGTCGAAGATCAGATAGGGCATGTCCATGGGCCTTTCCAGGAACTGGGAATGGAGGAACTGGTTCTGGGCTGCCAGGAAATGCATATGTTGGTGCTCCTGCCATAGCTCAATGCTTGGGAAGGCTATCTTGCACTGGTCACACTGGTATTGGAGCATCTGGGGAGAGAGGCTGTTGGTGAGGGAGGAGAGGGCCAGAGAGAGGGGGCTGGAGGGGATGGTGGCTGACTGAGGCTGGGAGTGGGGTCTGGACATCTGGGGCTGGGGGGTCTTCTGAGGGGGTGGCTGAGGGGTGGAGGTCTTGGAGGGTCTGGGGTCCGGTAGAGACTTTATCATAACTGGAGAAGGGGCAGGTTCTGGCTCTTTAGGCTTGGGCTCAGAGGGCGGTTCAGGCTTGGGGGATGTCTTTTCCAGGTTGGAGTGAGGGGAGGGCATCAGAGGTGAACTGGAGCCTGAGCTAGTGGCTGTTCCATGGTGATGCTTGGATGACTCAGGGTGCTTGGCTGGGCATGGTTCTCCTATATCCATGTACTCCTCAGACTGATTGTCCTCATTCCCTTCCTCATCCTCGTCCTTGTAGCACATTTTCTTCTGGTGGGTGATCAGGTCGAAGATTCGTGGGAACACCACATTACATTTCTTGCACTCGTACTGCATATTGCTGGTGCGGATGTAGCGCTCATTCGTCAGTTCTTTCTTCTCATTGTCTTTAGCATCTGCCTGGTTCTCGTAGCTCTTCCGGGCCTTCTGGCGGGCGTTTTGGAACCACACCACGATGACCCTTGATGGCAGGTTGAGCACGGTGGACAGCTGCTCAATCTCATCATCTTTCGGGTAAGCATTTGTGTCGAAGAAGTCCTGTAGGACCCTCAGTTGGTAGTCAGTGAACCTTGTCCTGGAGGACCGTTTGTTCATGGTGGCATCAGTCCTGTAGTACTCCAGTGTACTGTACTGGGACTCCAGCCTAATATCCTCCAACGTGGTAATAGGTGGAATGTTGAAGTTGTAAGGAGAGTCTTTGTTTCGCTGCCTCTCTTTGAAGAGGGTGTTACGGAACCAGTGCTTGATGACTTTCTGGGGGAGGCTGGACATATCAGCCATCTCCTGAATCTGCTCCTCAGTGGGCGAGTTGTTGATGTCAAAGTGTGCTCTGAGGACCTTCAGCTGGTCGTCCGTGATGCGGGTTCGAGGGCGCTTGAACTGTGACTGCCTCAAGAAGTTTTGATCGAGACCTAGCTGCTGCTGACAAAGCTGGGTGAGATCCGAGGACAGGGAGTCCATTGTAGGCAGCTGCAGGGTGAGTTGAGGGTGTAGCCCTTGGTGCTGGATGGACTGCATCAACAGAGGGGGGAAGAGGGAGAAATCTAGTGGGATGGAAGGCTGCACCTGTGGGGATGCGGAGGGTGGTGGAGGAGGGGGAGGTGGGGGTGGTGGCTGGGTCTGTGGAGCCTGGTTTGGGGCAGGGGATGGGGCCTTGATCTGGGGCTTGTTCGTGGAGGTGCAGGGAGGCTGCTGGGTGGTCACTGGGACTGGTGAGGGAGGAGGAAGGAGAGGCAGTGGTGGGGGAGTCTCAGGGGAAGGGGGTTGATGGGGTAGAGCTTGTCGTAGGCCTCTCGGTACTGCTGGGCAAACTTCTCCAGCTCTCCATAAGGAAAGAACTGTCCATGGATGTGCTCTTGGTGGCTTTTGAGAATAAGCATGTTGGAGAAGAGCTTTCCACACATCCCACATTCCAGCTTGCCGTTATTGATCTCCAGTTGTTGTTGTTGTTGTTTTTGTTCTTCTCCTTCTTTGTTTTTCTTCTGGGTTTTCTGCCTGTTCTCGTTGTACTGGATGACCAGCTCAAATCCAAAGTTCTCCAGAAGGGCCTTGGCTGCATTTCCTCTGGCTCCTGACACGATACGTGGAGGAGGAATTAGCGGCTCAGGAAACTTGGACTTTTTGTCTTTTTTGTCCTTTCCTCCCTCACTGACTCCATCCGCTCCATTCTCCATCTTGGCTTTGCTCTCCTGTTTTTCCAGATGCTCCTCTGACTCTCTGTACATATGTATGTCAGACACAGCATTGGGCTCCATTTTGGGCTTGTGGCTCTGCGGTTGCTGCTTTTTTTGCTGCTGGAGCTGCAACTGGGATGCTTGTTGCTGCTGCTGCTGCTGCTGCTGTTGTTGCTGCTGTTGAGCCTGAGCCTGTTGTAGCTGGTGTTGCTGCTGCATCTGCTGCTTCAGGTCTTCCAGGAAAGAACCAGTCAAGCCCGGCATCCCGAAGGCGGCGGCTGAGTGAAGAGCCAGCTCTGGGCTAAGGTTGAATTCTGCCCCTGGGATGTAGAATGGGAAAAGGAACTGTGGCTGCTGGAACTGAAGCAGAGCCTCTGGGGTCATGCCGAACTGGGGGTAAAATGCCGGGTTGAGGAATTGGGGCTGGAAAAAGGCAGCCTGCTGCTGGAGCTCGTGTTGGAGCTGCATCTGTAGTTGAGCTTGGGACTGAGCATTCTGATGGCTTTGCTGTGCAGAGACATGATCAGTAGTGTGCTTTCCATTGTTGCTGTTTTTGGCTTCTTTGGCATCTACAGTGTTTTCTTTGTTAAACAATGGTGTCACGCTTCTAGCAGTTTCTGAGTTGGCATTGTTGCCTTGTCCGGTTGGGACTGGGATGCTGGATGGAGCCATGCCACTAGTGTTCCCAATCCCTGTACAGCTGCTGCTGCTGCTTGTCTCGGTTTTGGCAGTTCTGACTTTGGTATGATGCAGCACAGACCTCATGTGGATCTCTAGGGTTGAGCTTTGGCTGTAGGCGACGTTGCAGATATTGCATTTGAATGGTTTGTTGTCGGCATTGTTGTTGGTCTCAGGGGAAACCGGGCTGGAGGCCTCCTGGAGAACTTTCTTCAGCTTGTGCAGGTGAGAGACGGAGTTGTAATGGACCAGAAGGATGTTCTTCTGGGTGAAGGACTCCTTGCACACCGTGCACTTGTATGGCCGGGACGGGTCCAGGAATTTCTCCATGGTGAAGTTGGGGCCTTTTCTAAATGGAAGGGTGCGCTTTGTTTCAGCTCCCATGTCATCTAGCAACAAGCTACTGTCACTTCCTGTTGAGCTGGCCTTTTCTTCCAGGTCCAGCTCATCATCTTTATCCATTTCCTGTTCAAAGGCCTGCTGTGCCTCCTCGTAGGCCCTGGCCTCGCTCTCGGGGACGAAGTCTCCGTTTACCGGCAGGCTGCCGCAGAGCTGTTGGACCTCGGCTTCGCTCAGCTCCGGATGTCCGTTCTCCAGGTGCTTCCGTAGCGCCAAGAATGTCCGGAAGCTGCGTTGGCAGAGACTGCACATGGTGGCCGCCCGGATGGCATGATACTGGGAATGTATCTGCAGCTTCTGCATGGTCTTGAAGGCCAGGCTGCAGTGGTTGCAGCGGTATTTGTAGATGTGGCGGTCAGAGACTGAGAGCTGTTGCTGCTGGCGTCTCTGGAGGTCGTTCAGATGATCCTGGAGGGAGTCAGGACTCTTTCGATCCTGCCCAACCCCACCAGACGTCTTCCAGTCTGGAGCTTCAGACCCCTCCTTGGGGGGTTTGAGTTCCTCTCGTAGAAGGTCTACTTCACTTTTGTCTTGGCCTGTGCTGTTCATCTGGTCCTTGGATCTGTTCCCTGAGAAAGGAGAATGAAAATAGAATGACATTTATGAACAAAATACATTGTACAAATGCATTGATTACCAACTCTGGAAACGTAAACCATGTCTGGTTAATATAAGTAATATTTTGTTCCATTTGTGTAGCAGGGCCCTTCTACATCCCAAGGACATTTCATTTCCAAACAAACTCAGAATAGTACATTCAATACCGACAGGAGTATTGTAACAGTGGTAAACATGCTCTGCGTACCTGTGGGCTTTCCAGACGTCTCAGAGAGGGTTGCAGAAGCTTCCATCAGAGACAAAGCGTTGTCTTGTCCAGGTGAAGGATACATCATGCTATTGGGCACCATCACATCAGGCCCAGCCACCTATCAAAGTCAGACAACAAAAACAATTTAATGATCTTAATAACTTATCCCTAAATGCAACATGCATCGTAATAAAATCATATTATAAAATGTAATAGTGCAGTAATTAAGGAGTTTAGTATTAAATATTAAAAACATGTTGAGCAAGTGTACCTTTCAGCTTGCCTCTTGCCAATAAAAATAGATAATTTTCAGAAAGCGGAATTAGCTTTTCCCTGAGGACGACAACCGTCAAGTTTATGACATATTCTCGGGAGAGTGGGATAAATGCATGGGAAATGTTTTATAGGACTGCACAGTGACAGCACTGCCCAGAGCTAGTTAATAAGGGACTGTAGGGAGCACTGGACACATTATTCAATTTGTCATGTCAACATCACGGATCTATAAAAGGATTAAAAAACTCTTTAGAAAACGTTTAAACCTTGAGGAAAATGTACTGTATGTGCAATGCCATTAGAAGCAAATTAAACATTTTCTCAGCATTTTTCTCACCAGCAATCAGCAAAACATTAAATAGATAGTCATCTGAATATGAGAAGTTGTCTGTACTCTAAACAGTTTTTTCTGCCAACATTTTCCACATACAGTCATGAGTAGTTTGTCGACGCAGTCTGGAGCCACACTGTGCAGGTGTGTGAGGTGGAGCTGCAGGTGGATCTTGTTGCTGAGGACGTCCTGGCACAGTGGGCAGCAGATCACCGGCTGCTGCATGGAATGCTGGGATACCACGTGGAGCTGTAACCTGTTGGCGTCTTTACTCCTGTAGTTACAGTAGGGGCACTGCTGCAGCTGCTGGGAGAGATGTGACAAAGCTTGCTATGGTTATTAGTGGGAAAGTAAAATATTAGAGATGGACAAGAACAAGGTGTGTCTATGGTTTTACCAGTCTTCATCACCTCTGTATTTTTACTTCAAAACTAGAATTACTCGAGAGCAAATGTGCTTTTCCTTTCACTATTGGTCTTAGTGAGACAGCTTTCCAACATTCCAAACCCAAACACGTAAAAACATGACGTAACTTTTAACAGCACTAAGAAAACGAGATGACAGAGCTCCCGAAGAGGATAAAACATGAAACATGACCTGAATATCCCCTCAGCTAAACAAATTGGAACCCTGCTCTCCCTCCCCCTTCCGCCCCCTCTGCTCCCATCTCACTTTACCTTTACACACAAAATGTAGATCAACCTCGTTTCCTTTAAATGCACTTAAGCCCCTCAACTCGTGCAATTTTATTAGTGGGAAATATGATTGGAGGGGAATTTCTAATCAGGAGATTAGAGATGACATAGGTGTGTCGCCTCCTCATCTCCCGCCTAGCCCTCATTACAGGAAGTACTCCTAAAATGACTGCCCCCAGCCCCCTGCCTTAATGTAATCCATTTCTGAAATGACGAAGGCCTCCTTCCACTCAGGGCCCTCCACAAGACAAGATAATACTTCATAATCTAATTTAAAAACACATACCTTCTAAAGAAATGCAAAGTGAGTGGGACTGGGAGAGGGCTTTAGCCTTGCCTATTGGATGCAGGTCGACAAAGGAGTGAGAATGTTCTATAGGGGATGTTTAAGTGTTCTGTCAGTGGGGACTGCATTTGGGGTTAACTATTTTAGATCTGTTGACAGCACATTATCCTCTGTGACATCTTAGAATAACTCTTAGAATACCTGCTAACTGGAATGGGTTGGAGGTAGCTTTGACTGGGTTTTTATTATGGAGCATTAGCGGTTAGCTTAGCATACCTGCTAAATGGTTAAAGATAGCTTTCCGTGTTGGTTTATCATGGCGCATTAGCGGTTAGCTTAGCATACCTGCTCACTAGCGCTGGTCTTCCCCTCTGCAGACTTGGGCCTTTTGGGCAGGCTGTCATTCTGTCTCTCTAGGAGCATGGAACATTTTCCCACAGCGTTGGATCCAGGAGACTCTTTAGACAGAGAGTTCACTCCTAAAACACAAGACAGAACAGAGCAAAATATTTAAATTATGTTGTAGCTCTGTTATAAATATAATATATATATATATATAAATATAATATATATATATATATATATATATATATATATATATATATATATATATTATAAGTCAAATCAATGGACGAAGGCAAAGAAAAAGTTGAATTAATTAAAAAAATGACATTGTATCAAATTAAAATGTAGATGACATGTCAAATCAAATCAAATCAAATTGTATTAGTCACATGCGCCGAATACAACAAGTATAGACCTTACAGTGAAATGCTTACTTACAAGCCCGTAACCAACAATGCAGTTTAAAAAATACGAATAAGAAATAGTCTGGGTAGCCATTTAATTAGATGTTCAGGAGTCTTATGGCTTGGGGGTAGAAGCTGTTTAGAGGCCTCTTGGACCTAGACTTGGCGCTCTGGTACCACTTGCCGTGCGGGAGTAGAGAGAACACCCTATGACTAGGGTGGCTGGAGTCTTTGACAATTTGTAGGGCCTTCCTCTGACACCGCCTGGTATAGAGGCTCTGGATGGCAGGAAGCTTGGCCCCAGTGATGTACTGGGCCTTCCTCTGACACCACCTGGTATAGAGGCTCTGGGTGGCAGGAAGCTTGGCCCCAGTGATGTACTGGGCCTTCCTCTGACACCGCCTGGTATAGAGGCTCTGGATGGCAGGAAGCTTGGCCCCAGTGATGTACTGGGCCTTCCTCTGACACCGCCTGGTATAGAGGCTCTGGGTGGCAGGAAGCTTGGCCCCAGTGATGTACTGGGCCCTACGCATTACCCTCTGTAGTGCCTTGCAGTGGGAGGCTGAGCAGTTGCCATACAAGGCAGAGATGCAACCAGGCAGAGATGCAACCAGTCAGGATGCTCTCGATGGTGCAGCTGTAATCACGTATGGTGATTACAAATATGTTGTGACAGACATTGGCTGTTGGGCTAGTAGTGTAGACATGTTGTATCAGACTCCTAATTGTCATTCCTATACATTGAGTCATTCTGCCCCAAAGACATGGAGAAATAGAGAGAAAATTAAACCAACCTCATAATCACAGCAAGACATACATTCAATGTTGTGGTAATATAATACACTTCATTAGACCACATGCTTCTAGCCTCCCTCTTCCTCTTCCTCCACACACACACGCACGCACGCACGCACGCACGCACGCACGCACGCACGCACGCACACACACACACACACACACACACACACACACACACACACACACACACACACACACACAAGCACATTATGCTGAATATCCAAACTGTTTCCTGGTCACGGCTGGAGGTGGGGAGGTGGTTTACATGGCTGCGGCTCAATGCTGAGAGATATGGTTGTATTTAGCAGACGCTGCGGCCAACTGAGAAGTGTTTAATTACCTTCATCCTTAGATACAGTCATAATGTGTGTGTGTGTGTGTGTGTGTGTGTGTGTGTGTGTGTGTGTGTGTGTGTGTGTGGCTATACTCTGTCACTGCAATTCACCCACTCCGCACATCACAAAGAAACAGAAGTAGCACCCCACTACGCTTCTCTTTCTCTCTCTATCCCCCTCTCTCCCTCTCTTGTCTGGTCAGTCAAGGCAATATTGGGAGTCTCACTCTTGCAAATCCAACTCTTCACGATAGATGCACAAAAGAAATGAAAAAACTTTTTGTATTTCATATTATTCCCTGCCCGGTATTTGTATTCGGTGCATATCAATTCCTCCTGTTAGTTCATGCATTTTCATTTGGTTGTGTTAAGGAAGCCTTCCGCTCATTTCATATGTAATCTGCAGTCTGAAATATTGGCCTGTCAAGAAAAGTGACAGAGGGAGGGAAAGAAAGAAACATTGAGAGAAAAAAAGTGCAGAATGTGAGAGAGATCATCTGAGGAATTCTCTGCAGCCTGGAAAAGGTCATCATTTCTCTCTCAGCCGGTCTGGGATGGCTCTGCAGGGCCGGTCTGGGATGGCTCTGCAGGGCTGGTCTGGGATGGCTCTGCAGGGCCGGTCTGGGATGGCTCTGCAGGGCTGGTCTGGGATGGCTCTGCAGGGCTGGTCTGGGATGGCTCTGCAGGGCCGGTCTGGGATGGCTCTGCAGGGCTGGTCTGGGATGGCTCTGCAGGGCTGGTCTGTGTGTTGTGTGTGTGTGTGTGTGTGTCTGTGATTGCGTGTGGATGTACTGTAAGTGTTTTTGTTCATATTTGTGTGTGTGTGTTTGAGCCATGTCAAACCCTAGCACCTCATTGGCCAATTGGGACCGGTCCCTCCCTCCCTCCCTCCCTCCCTCCCTCCCATGTCACCTTGAACATGGACAAAATGAAATGTCTCTAACTATTTTACACAGGGATAAGTGGGGAGCTCCACCAATCTATCAAATGCATGCAGCCATTTTAAAGCACACACTATGGAATTGAGAACTATAGATTCTTATCCATAACGTAAGTGTGATTATATTAAGGCTTTCTCAAGAGATCATTATCTACAGGAAAACAATAATGTACTCAACCTATCAATCTATGGAGTCTACATGATAGCTGGTATGTAATGATCTGCTCCCTATCACTTTCTAACACATTGGCTTTTTCTTCCTCGGCCCCTGAATGGTCATGAAGAAAAGAGAGAGAAAGAGAGAGGGGGAAGGAGAGAGGGGGAAGGAGAGAGGAGGAAGGAGAGAGGGGGAAGGAGAGAGGGGGAGTGAAACAGAGAGATCGAGACGCTCTCATTCTCCTTTGTTTCTGAGCCTCACACTTAATGACCAGTGCAAAAAAGCGGTGTCCAGATTCTCTCCAATTCATTTTCTTTTTGGGGGGGGGGGATCCCCTCCCCTCCCCCAGAGAATGTCTGGCACATGGCCATGTTAAGGAGAAAAAAAAATGTGTGGTTCTGCTCTGTTGTTCCCCCCTGTTTTTTTCTACTCTCCTACTTTCCCTCCGTCTCTCTGCGTGTCCCGATGCTGTGCAGCATGGAGGGGTGATGGTTCTTCCTCTAAAGGCAAATGCCTGACTGCAGCAGGACATTGGCTGATTAGATACATCAAAAGGTGATTTATGACATTCAGACTGTTTGCAAGACAGAACAACAACCATGCTACCCACCCATCTTTATTTACTACAGTCAATGGTAGGTCACCGAGTGTATTCACACTCACACGTACACAAACACACAGTGTGTCGCACATAGACAGATACAAACACACACACCAGTGTTTCCAATCCAGTCCTCTTTTAAACACATCAGTATAATTCTGTCCTAAATTGGTGGTCAAAAGAAGAAAAAAAAACGCCAACAACAGAATCTCTAATAAATGGTTTTCTGACAGACATACTTCTGCGTTCGCCCGTTCTGCAACATTTTACCCAGCAAACTACATTTTCACATAAACTAGATGTTGATGTGTTATCTTGTGTAATCACATTTTCCTTTATAGATATATAAAGCATAAAACATTAAGCGTAAATACATTGTCTAAACTTTAATAGTACAGTTTTGTCTAGAGGTCAGCTGAAAATGTAATAACTTGTATTTTGTTGATAAGAAACCTCTTGTCAATTAAAAGGAGGCTGCTGGTCCAAGACAGGTTAGATTTAGTATTCAATTTAGCAATCCTGAGATCTGGCAGAGGGGCTTAGGTTACTGGGTTGTAAATTTACCCTGACCAAGGACAGAGAGAGGGGGAGAGAGAAAGAGGGAGAGAGAGAAAGAGAGAGAGAGTGATGGAGAGAGAGAGAGAGAGAGAGAGAGAGAGAGAGAGAGAGAGAGAGAGATGGAGAGAGATGGAGAGAGAGATGGATAGAGGGGTACAGAGAGAAAGTGAGAGATAGTGATGGAGAGAGAGAGAGAGAGAGAGGGATAGAGAGAGGGGGAGAGAGAGGGGAAGAGAGATGGAGAGAGAGAGAGATGGATAGAGGGGTACAGGGAGAAAGAGAGGGGGGAAATAGAGAGGGAGGGAGATTGATTTAGAGGCCTAGTGGCATAAGGTTACACATTAGCCTGACCTCAGGGTCACCTGATAACATTAGAAGACACTTTGAACTATACAGTCCCAGAGACAGAGCAGCACAGCCAGCAAACAGCAGCACACTAAGTCACACAGACAGAGGCACCTCTATGTTTATAAGGGGAGCAATGGGCTAATGAAATACATTTAAATTATTGACAAATTATTATATCGGTTGTCTTTTTCCTTTTCTCATCATCTTCCTGTTTTTAATAAGAGATAAATATGATGTCACATCAAGACATTCACCACGCAATGATTCAAATTAAAATAAACCTCATAGCTGTTGTCTTATAATTACTGTAAATATGCTAATATGTTTAATATATTTTAATCTAACATCTAGGAATGACAGAAATTGGCCAACCTTCATTTCAAATCTCACAAAATTTCTGGGACATGTCCAAGCAAACAACAATATTTCACAAATAGAGATTTGTTCATCTAAAATATTTCACATTGTATCTCGTTTGCTTTTTCCATTTAGATCATTCACTCATCTGTATAATTCAAATTTTACGAGAAGTTAATATACAACATCATTCAGCCAAAGGAACAATGACTAATTTCCCCGCTAATTTGAAGCAGGTAGAGTCAGTAATTTCCTGAGCACACAGGCTGATTTTCATGCAGGGTCTTTGTTTAGTAAGATATTTATAAAGAGAAACCCCTAAACCCCCCCCAGCTCCTTCTCTATACTGGACAAAGCAATCTGGAATTAATCCACATAGGCACATTTGCATGGAAAAAGTAACATGGATTATAATTCATCTAAAGTGACACTGGATTAAAAAAGACAATGCCAATGAAGCAAGGGAAAAACTCTCCATCCCCCTCTCTCCCTGTCCCCCCCCTTCTCTCTGTCTGTCTCCCTCCCCCCATTATGAGGAGAACCAAACACAAGCCACCAGGTCAGACCAGACTATACAGCAGTAGACTCACTATAGATAAAAGCTAACAACAAAATCATGATAGTTATTTCCAGTTATTTTGCAAAGCAAATTGCTTGGCAACAAATGTAACATACATTTCCACTTAACATAAACGTGTGTTGGATATTTACAAAAAAGCAGAAGAAGTTGAGCATTGTCTGTGTGTGTGTGTGTGTGTGTGTGTGTGTGTGTGTGTGTGTGTGTGTGTGTGTGTGTGTGTGTGTGTGTGTGTGTGTGTGTGTGTGTGTGTGTGTGAGTGTTGGGATGGCTGTGTTACATGATGCTGGTGGTAATACGGTGGTGTAAATTAATTGACTTTAGTCCCAGTAAGACAGAAATGTCATTGAGATGAAGCTTAGAGATAAATGATTAGCTCTGTAAGTGTGTGTGCGTCGTGTGTGTGTGCGCGCGTGTTGGTGTGTGAGATGAGAGATAGATGACTAGCTAAACTAACAGCCCATACTCTCTCAGAACTACCTCTGCTCCACTGAACCCAACATTATGGAGCTAGGTATAAGGAGAGAGAGAGGGAGGGGGACGGGGAGAGGGAGAGTTAGAGAGAGAGAGAGAGAGAGAGAGAGAGAGAGAGACAGAGACAGAGACAGAGACAGAGACA
>NC_088401.1:15704849-15737349 GCF_034236695.1 Oncorhynchus nerka | reverse complement strand
TGTGTGTGTTTGCAGCAGGTGGGCCTTTAGATGTATACTGTATATAAATGTATATAATAATTGTACTTTACTCAGTCTTGTTCAGACAAAGACAGAGAGAGAGATAGAGGACAAACAAAGAGAGAGATAGAGCAGCCTCGCCCAATTGAATCTGAAGTCAAATATCTACTGTTTGCTGATGAACTGATGCTTCTGTCCCCACCAAGCAGCACCTAGATCTTCTGCACAGATTCTGTCAGACCTGGGCCCTGACAGTAAATTCCCTTAAGAAAAAATACTTGTGTTGCAAAAAAGGTCCAGTCGCCAGGACCACAAATATAAATTCCATCTAGACAACGTTGCCCTAAAGCACAAAAACTATACATTCCTCGGCATGAACATCAGCGCCGCAGGTAACTTCCACAAAGCCTTGAACGATCTGAGAGACAACGTAAGAAGGGCCTTCTATGCAATCAAAAGGAACATAACATTTGACATACCAATTAGGATCTGGCTAAAACTTGAATCATTTATAGAACCCATTGTCCTTTACGGTTGTGAGGTCTGGAATTCACAAAATGGGACAAACACCAAATTGAGACTCGTGCAGAATTCAGCAAAAATATCCTACGTTTACAACATTAAAAAAAACAATTGATGCATTAAGAGCAGAATAAGGCCGATTCCCGACAATGATCAAAATCCAGAAAAGAGCTGTTAAATTCTGCAACCACCTAAAAGGAAGCAATTCCCAAACCTTCCATAACAAAGCCATCACCTACAGAGAGATGAACCTGGAGAAGAGTCCCCTTAGCAAGCTGGTCCTGGGGATTTGTTCACAAACACAAACACACCCCACAGAGCCCTAGGACAGCAACACAATTAGAACCAAACAAATCATGAGAAAACAAAAAGATAATCACTTGACACATTGGAAAGAACTAACAAAAAAACTGAGCAAACTAGAATGCTATTTGGTCCTAAACATAGAGTACACAGTGGTAGAATACCTGACCACTGTGACTCAAATCAAGGAAAGCTTAGACTATGTACAGACTCAGTGAACATAGCCTTGCTATTGAGAAAGGTCTCCGTAGGCAGATCTGGCTCTCAAAAGAAGACAGGCTATGTGCACACTGCCCACAAAATGAGTTGCACTTCCTAACCTCCTGCCAAATGTATGACCATTTTAGAGACACATATTTCCCTCCGATTACACAGACCCACAAAGATTTAGAAAAACAAACCCAATTTTGATAAACTTCCATATCTATTGGGAAAAATAACAGTGTGCAATCACAGCAGCATGATTTGTCATCTGTTGCCGCAAGAAAAGGGTAACCATTGAAGAACAAACACCATTGTAAATACAACCCATATTTATGTATATTTATTTTCCCTTTTGTTCTTTAACTATTTGCACTTAATACGACATTTGAAATTACATTGTTCTTTTGGAACTTTTGTGAGTGTAATATTTACTGTTAAGTTTCAATGATTATTTCACTTTTCTACTTCACTTGTTAACATATGGTTTAAATGTAAATTGAATTGAATTGACAACGAGGTAACAACGAGGTAACAATGAGGTAACAATGAGGTAACGAGGTAACAACGAGGTAACGAGGTAACAACGAGGTAACAATGAGGTAACAAAAAGGTAACGAGATAACAACGAGGTAACAACGAGGTAACGAGATAACAATGAGGTAACAATGAGGTAACAACGAGGTAACGAGGTAACAATGAGGTAATGCGGTAACAACGAGGTAACGAGGTAACAATAAGGTAACGAGGTAACAACGAGGTAACAACGAGGTAACGAGGTAACAACGAGGTAACAATGAGGTAACAATGAGGTAACGAGGGAACAACGAGGTAACAATGAGGTAACAATGAGGTAACGAGGTAACAATGAGGTAACAATGAGGTAACAAGGTAACAACGAGGTAACAATTAGGTAACAACGAGGTAACGAGATAACAACAAGGTAACAACGAGGTAACGAGGTAACAACGAGGTAACAACGAGGTAACAATGAGGTAACAAAGAGGTAACAAGATAACAATGAGGTAACAACGAGGTAACAACGAGGTAAAAATGAGGTAACAATGAGGTAACGAGGTAACAACGAGGTAACAACGAGGTAACAATGAGGTAATGATGAGGTAACGAGGTAACAACGAGGTAACGAGGTAACAACGAGGTAACAATGAGGTAACAACAAGGTAACGAGATAACAACGAGGTAACAACGAGGTAACGAGATAACAATGAGGTAACAATGAGATAACAACGAGGTAACAACGAGGTAACAATGAGGTAACGAGATAACAACGAGGTAACGAGATAACAACGAGGTAACAACGAGGTAACAATGAGGTAACAATGAGGTAACAACGGAAAACGAAAGGATTAAGGAAAGAGAAAGGATGCCTGGTCTTTTTCTTTGTTACTCTGTCTGCTTCCACCCCTCCACCCCTCCAAGCCATATCACATCTCACAGAAAAGGAGGAGGGAGAGGGAGGGAAGGAAGTGGCCTGGAAGGGTAGACAGGGGGGTTAGGAATAACGTGCGGTGTGTGTGTGTGTGTGTGGGGGGGGGTAGAGAGGTCAACAAAGGGGTTCACTGATGAAGCCTAATCAAGACCAAGCAGACAGGCCCCAGACAGGCACACACACACACACACACAACACACACACACACACACAACACATGACACACACACACACACCACACACGCCCACACACCACACACACCCTCATATCCAAGAGTCTAGTACAGCTAACTGCCTTTGACAGCACTTTTTCATCCTTTACTCCACTCTCCTCCTCTGTTAAACCCTGTCTTCCCCTCCCTCTCTCTCATCCCTCACTCCTCTCCTCCTCTGTTAAACCCTGTCTTCCCCTCCCTCTCTCTCATCCCTCACTCCTCTCCTCCTCTGTTAAACCCTGTCTTCCCCTCCCTATCTCTCTCATCCCTCACTCCTCTCCTCCCCTGTTAAACCCTGTCTTCCCCTCCCTCTCTCTCATCCCTCACTCCTCTCATCCTCTGTTAAACCCTGTCTTCCCCTCCCTCTCTCTCATCCCTCACTCCTCTCCTCCCCTGTTAAACCCTGTCTTCCCCTCCCTCTCTCTCATCCCTCACTCCTCTCCTCCTCTGTTAAACCCTGTCTTCCCCTCCCTCTCTCTCATCCCTCACTCCTCTCCTCCTCTGTGTGTGTGTGTGTGTGTGTGGAGTGTGTGTGTGATGCCTATTGGGAACTACATTTATAAAACATTTCTAGCTAAATTAAAGCTATGCAGCTAGAGAAGGGAGAGAACAAAACGGGGGAAAGAAGAGCAGCTATCATCTGGGTCTCATCAGACCCATTTCTCCCTCTCCATTCTCTCGCAGGGCATTTGGTTGTGTGTGTGTGTGTGTGTGTGTGTGTGTGTGTGTGTGTGTGTGTGTGTGTGTGTGTGTGTGTGTGTGTGTGTGTGTGTGAATGTGTTTCCAGATCGAGGGTATTTCCCAGACAATCTCTGCCTATACATCACAACATCTGCACCTCTGACTGACCATGCCAGCTACAACACAGACTGACCCTGCCAGCTACAACACAGACTGACCCTGCCAGCTACAACACAGACTGACCCTGCCAGCTACAACACAGGCTGACCCTGCCAGCTACAACACAGACTGACCCTGCCAGCTACAACACAGACTGACCCTGCCAGCTACAACACAGACTGACCCTGCCAGCTACAACACAGACTGACCCTGCCAGCTACAACACAGGCTGACCCTGCCAGCTACAACACAGACTGACCCTGCCAGCTACAACACAGACTGACACTGCCAGCTACAACACAGACTGACCCTGTCAGCTACAACACAGACTGACCCTGCCAGCTACAACGCAGACTGACCCTGCCAGATACAACACAGACTGACCCTGCCAGCTACAACACAGACTGACCCTGTCAGCTACAACACAGACTGACCCTGCCAGCTACAACACAGACTGACCCTGCCATCTTTAACACAAACGGACCCTAACCCAGACTGAAGATGATTTTCAGTTTCTTGGTCCCGGCTTTGATGCACCTTTACTGACCTCGCCTTCTAGATGATAGAGGGGTGAACAGGCAGTGGCTCGGGTGGTTGATGTCCTTGATGATCTTTTTGGCCTTCCGGTGATATCGGGTGGTGTAGGTGTCCTGGAGGGCAGGACGTTTTCCCCTGGTAATGTGCAGACCTCACTACCCTCTGGAGAGCCTTACGGTTATGGGTGGAGCAGTTGCCGTACCTGCCGGTGATACAGCCCGACAGGATGCTCTCGATTGTGCATCTGTAAAAGTTTGTGAGTGTTTTGGTGACAAGCCGAATTTCTTCAGCCTCCTGAGGTTGAAGAGGCGCTGCTGCGCCTTCTTCACCACACTGTCTGTGTGGGTGGACCATTTCAGTTTGTCCTTGATGTGTACGCCGAGGAACTTAAAACGTTGCACCTTCTCCACTACTGTCCCCGTCGGTGTGGATAGGGGGCTGCTCCCTCTGCTGTTTCCTGAAGTCCACGATCATCTCCTTTGTTTTGTTGACATTGAGTGTCAGGTTATGTTCCTGACACCACACTCAGAGGGCCCTCACCTCCTCCCTGTAGGCCATCTTGAAGCATGTGGGAACAGCAGACTGGGCTATGGATTGATTAAATATGTCCGTAAACACACCAGCCAGCTGTTCTGTGCATGCTCTGAGGACACGGCCGGGGATGCCGTCTGGGTCTGCAGCCTTGCGAGGGTTAACACGTTTAAATGTTTTTCTCACGTTGGTTGCAGTGAAGGAGAGCCCGCAGGTTTTTGTAGCGGGCCGTGTCAGTGGCACTGTATTGTCCTCAAAGTGAGGAAAGAAGTTGTTTACTCTGTCTGGGAGCAAGAAATCGTTGTCCTCGACGGGGCTGGTATTTCTTTTATAGTCCGCGATTGACTGTAGACCCTGCCACATACCTCTCGTGTCTGAGACGTTGAATTGCGACTCCACTTTGTCTCTATACTGATGCTTAGCTTGTTTGATTGCCTTGCGGAGGGAATAGCTACTCTGTTTGTATTCTGTCATGTTTCCAGTCACCTTACCCTGATTAAAAGCAGTGGTTCGCACTTTCAGTTTTGTGCAAATGCTGCCATCAATCCACAGTTTCTGGTTGGGGAATATTTTAATAGACTCTGTGGGTACAACATCACCGATGCACTTTGTTGTTTGACGTTATGCGGAATATATCCCCGTCCATGTGATCGAAGCAATCTTGAAGCGTTGACTCCGATTGTTCGGACCAGCGTTGAACAGGCCTGAGCGCAGGTGCTTCCTGTTTTAGTTTCTGTCTGTAGGCTGGGAGCAAAAAAATGTAGTTGTCGTCAGCTTTTCCGAAAGGAGGGCAGGGGAGGGCCCTCCTTTTTAGAATAACAATGATCTAAGGTTTTGCCAACCCGGGTTGCGCAATCGATGTACTGATAGAATTTAGGAAGCCTTGTTTTCAGATTAGCCTTGTTAAAATCCCCAGCTACAATAAATGCAGCCTCAGGATATGTGGTTTCCAGTTTACATAGAGTTGAATGAAGTTCTTTCAGGGCCGACGATGTGTCTGCTTGGGGGGGAATATACACAACTGTGATTATGATCGAAGAGAATTCTCTTGGTAGATAACGCGGTCGGCATTTGATTGTGAGGAATTCAGTTGAACAAATAGACTTGAGTTCCTGTATGTTGTTATGATCACATCACGTCTCATTAATCATAAGGCATACACCCCCGCCCTTCTTCTTACCAGAGAGATACTTGTTTCTGTCGGCGCGATGCGTGAAGAAACCAGGTGGCTGTACCAACTCAGATAGCGTGTCTCGAGTGAGCCATGTTTCCATGAAACAAAGAACGTTACAGTCTCTGATGTCTCTCTGGAAGGCAACACTTGCTCGGATTTCATCTACCTTGTTGTCAAGAGACTGGACATTGGCGAGTAGTATGTTCGGGAGCGGTGCGTGATGTGCCCGTCTACGGAGCCTGACCAGAAGACCGCTCCGTCTGCCTCTTCTGCGGCACCGTTGTTTTGGGTCGCCGGCTGGAATCCGATCTATTGTCCTGGGTGGTGGGCCAAACAGAGGATCCGCTCTTATATCCAATAGTTCCTCCCGACTGTATGTAATAAAACCTAAGATTTCCTGGGGTAACAATGTAAGAAATGTACTGCATAGTTTCCTAGGAACGCGAAGCAAGGCGGCCATCTCTGTCAACGCTGGAAGTTCAGCATGCCTCTCTTGGCATTCTCTCAACCAGCTTCATAAGGTAGTCATCTGGAATGCACTTCTCAACATCAACTGTTCAGAGAAGACTGTGTGAATCAGGCCTTCATGGTCGAATGCTGCAAAGAAACCACTACTAAAGGACACCAATAAAAAGAAGAGACTTGCTTGTGCCAAGAAACATGAGCAATGGACAAATCTATCTTTTGGTCTGATGAGTCTAAATTTGAGATTTTTGGTTCCAACCGGTGTGTCTTTGTGAGACACAGAGCAGGTGAACGGATAATCTCTGCATGTGTGGTTCCCACCATGAAGCATGGAGGAGGAGGTTTGATGGTGTGGGGATGCATTGCTGGTGACACTGTCAGTGATTTATTTATAAATCAAGGCATACTTAACCTGCATGGCTACCACAGCATTCTGCAGCAATACGCCATCCCATCTGGTTTGTGCTTAGTGGGACTATCATTTGTTTTTCAACCAGGACAATGACCCAAAACACACCTTCAGGCTGTGTGAAGGATATTTGACGAAGAAGGAGAGTGCTGGAATGCTGCACTGGTACTGTAAGTGTGGCCGTACATCTTTTGATGTGTGTGTGTGAGTGTGTCGATTCTGCAGCTGTGACTTTTAAACCATCGCTACCAGGGGTAGAATGGACCCAACTCTTACAACTCCTCCTCCCCACGTCCCTACACATCTCCCGTCCTCACACACCTCCCACCCCATGTCCCCACACACCTCCCACCCCCATGTCCCCACACACCTCCGACCCCCACGTCCCCACACACCTCCGACCCCCACGTCCCCACACACCTCCGACCCCCACGTCCCCACACACCTCCCACCCCCACGTCCCCACACACTCCCACCCCCATGTCCCCACACACCTCCGACCCCCACGTCCCCACACACCTCCGACCCCCACGTCCCCACACACCTCCGACCCCCACGTCCCCACACACCTCCCACCCCACGTCCCCACACACCTCCGACCCCCACGTCCCCACACACCTCCGACCCCCACGTCCCCACACACCTCCGACCCCCACGTCCCCACACACCTCCCACCCCCGTTCCCACACACCTCCCACCCCACGTCCCCACACACCTCCGACCCCCACGTCCCCACACTCCTCCGACCCCCACGTCCCCACACACCTCCCACCCCCACGTCCCCACACACCTCTCACCCCCACGTCCCCACACACCTCCCACCCCCACGTCTCCACACACTTTCCACCACCACATCAAAACACACCTTAGTAGTATTTGTATTGTTTATGGTAGTAGTATTTGTATTGTTTATGGTAGTAGTATTTGTATTGTTTATGGTAGTAGTATTTGTAGTGTTTATGGTAGTAGTATTTGTATTGTTTATGGTAGTAGTATTTGTAGTGTTTATGGTAGTAGTATTTGTATTGTTTATGGTAGTAATATTTGTAGTGTTTATGTAGTGTTTAGTGTTTAGTTCAGTTCAGTATGAGTGGGATGCTGATTACTCCATACACCTCTATCGGTTAGTGAGTGTGTGTGTGTGTGTGTGTGTGTGTGTGTGTGTGTGTGTGTGTGTGTGTGTGTGTGTGTGTGTGTGTGCATGTGTGTGTGTGTGCATGTGTGTGCGTGTGTGTGTTTGTGTGTGTGTGTGTGTGTGTGCGTGTGTGTGCATGTGTGTGCGTGTGTGTGCGTGTGACTCTGGTGCTTTGAAACACAACGACGTGCTCCACTCAGTCAAGGGCAAGTGGTAATACTCCCTAAGCAATAACCTTCCTGATTCACTCTCTCTCCCTCGCTCTATCCCTTTCTATATCCCTCTCTCTATCCCTCCTTCTCTCTCTGACTTCCATCTCTCTCTTTCCCGCTTTCCATATCCCTCTCTCTATCCCTCCTCTCTCTGACTGCCACCTCTCTCTTTCCCGCTTTCCATATCCCTCTCTCTATCCCTCCTTCTCTCTCTGACTTCCATCTCTCTCTTTCCCGCTTTCCATATCCCTCTCTCTATCCCTCCTCTCTCTGACTTCCATCTCTCTCTTTCCCGCTTTCCATATCCCTCTCTCTATCCCTCCTCTCTCTGACTGCCACCTCTCTCTTTCCCGCTTTCCATATCCCTCTCTCTATCTCTCCTTCTCTCTCTGACTTCCACCTCTCTCTTTCCCGCTTTCCATATCCCTCTCTCTATCTCTCCTTCTCTCTCTGACTTCCACCTCTCTCTTTCTCCCATTCCATATCCCTCTCTCTATCTCTCCTTCTCTCTCTGACTTCCACCTCTCTCTTTCCCGCTTTCCATATCCCTCTCTCTATCCCTCCTTCTCTCTCTCTCTCTGACTGCCACCTCTCTCTTTCCCGCTTTCCATATCCCTCTCTCTATCCCTCCTCTCTCTGACTGCCACCTCTCTCTTTCTCCCTTTCCATATCCCTCTCTCTATCCCTCCTCTCTCTGACTGCCACCTCTCTCTTTCCCGCTTTCCATATCCCTCTCTCTATCTCTCCTTCTCTCTCTAACTGCTACCTCTCTCTTTCTCCCTTTCTATATCCCTCTCTCTATCTCTCCTTCTCTCTCTCTGACTTCCACCTCTCTCTTTCTCCCTTTCCATATCCCTCTCTCTATCTCTCCTTCTCTCTCTCTGACTTCCACCTCTCTCTTTCCCGCTTTCCATATCCCTCTCTCTATCTCTCCTTCTCTCTCTCTCTGACTTCCACCTCTCTCTTTCTCCCTTTCCATATCCCTCTCTCTATCTCTCCTTCTCTCTCTGACTTCCACCTCTCTCTTTCTCCCTTTCCATATCCATCTCTATCTCTCCTTCTCTCTCTGACTTCCACCTCTCTCTTTCCCGCTTTCCATATCCCTCTCTCTATCTCTCCTTCTCTCTCTGACTTCCACCTCTCTCTTTCTCCCTTTCTATATCCCTCTCTCTATCTCTCCTCTCTCTCTCTCTGACTGCCACCTCTCTCTTTCTCCCTTTCCATATCCCTCTCTCTATCCCTCCTTCTCTCTCTGACTTCCACCTCTCTCTTTCTCCCTTTCCATATCCCTCTCTCTATCTCTCCTTCTCTCTCTCTCTCTGACTTCCACCTCTCTCTTTCTCCCTTTCCATATCCCTCTCTCTATCCCTCCTTCTCTCTCTGACTTCCACCTCTCTCTTTCTCCCTTTCCATATCCCTCTCTCTATCTCTCCTTCTCTCTCTGACTTCCACCTCTCTCTTTCTCCCTTTCTATATCCCTCTCTCTATCTCTCCTCTCTCTCTCTCTGACTGCCACCTCTCTCTATCTCTCCTCTCTCTCTCTCTGACTGCCACCTCTCTCTTTCTCCCTTTCCATATCCCTCTCTCTATCCCTCCTTCTCTCTCTGACTTCCACCTCTCTCTTTCCCGCTTTCCATATCCCTCTCTCTATCTCACCTTCTCTCTCTGACTTCCACCTCTCTCTTTCTCCCTTTCTATATCCCTCTCTCTATCTCACCTTCTCTCTCTGACTTCCACCTCTCTCTTTCTCCCTTTCTATATCCCTCTCTCTATCTCACCTTCTCTCTCTGACTTCCACCTCTCTCTTTCTCCCTTTCTATATCCCTCTCTCTATCTCTCCTCTCTCTCTCTCTGACTGCCACCTCTCTCTTTCTCCCTTTCCATATCCCTCTCTCTATCTCTCCTTCTCTCTCTCTCTCTGACTTCCACCTCTCTCTTTCTCCCTTTCCATATCCCTCTCTCTATCTCTCCTTCTCTCTCTGACTTCCACCTCTCTCTTTCTCCCTTTCTATATCCCTCTCTCTATCTCTCCTCTCTCTCTCTCTGACTGCCACCTCTCTCTATCTCTCCTCTCTCTCTCTCTGACTGCCACCTCTCTCTTTCTCCCTTTCCATATCCCTCTCTCTATCCCTCCTTCTCTCTCTGACTTCCACCTCTCTCTTTCTCCCTTTCCATATCCCTCTCTCTATCCCTCCTCTCTCTCTCTGACTTCCACCTCTGTCTTTCTCCCTTTCCATATCTCTTCTTCTCTCTCTGACTGCCACCTCTCTCTTTCCCACTTTCTATATCCCTCTCTCTATCCCTCCTTCTCTCTCTGACTTCCACCTCTCTCTTTCTCCCTTTCCATATCCCTCTCTCTATCCCTCCTTCTCTCTCTCTCTCTGACTTCCACCTCTCTCTTTCTCCCTTTCCATATCCCTCTCTCTATCCCTCCTTCTCTCTCTGACTTCCACCTCTCTCTTTCCCGCTTTCCATATCCCTCTCTCTATCCCTCCTCTCTCTGACTGCCACCTCTCTCTTTCCCGCTTTCCATATCCCTCTCTCTATCTCTCCTTCTCTCTCTGACTGCCACCTCTCTCTTTCTCCCTTTCTATATCCCTCTCTCTATCTCTCCTTCTCTCTCTCTGACTTCCACCTCTCTCTTTCTCCCTTTCCATTTCCCTCTCTCTATCTCTCCTTCTCTCTCTCTCTCTGACTGCCACCTCTCTCTTTCCCGCTTTCCATATCCCTCTCTCTATCTCTCCTTCTCTCTCTCTCTCTGACTGCCACCTCTCTCTTTCCCGCTTTCCATATCCCTCTCTCTATCCCTCCTTCTCTCTCTGACTTCCACCTCTCTCTTTCTCCCTTTCCATATCCCTCTCTCTATCTCTCCTTCTCTCTCTCTGACTGCCACCTCTCTATTTCTCCCTTTCCATATCCCTCTCTCTATCTCTCCTTCTCTCTCTCTCTGACTTCCACCTCTCTCTTTCTCCCTTTCCATGTCCCTCTCTCTATCCCTCCTTCTCTCTCTCTCTCTGACTTCCACCTCTGTCTTTCTCCCTTTCCATATCTCTCCTTCTCTCTCTCTCTCTGACTGCCACCTCTCTCTTTCCCACTTTCCATATCCCTCTCTCTATCTCTCCTTCTCTCTCTCTCTGACTGCCACCTCTCTCTTTCCCACTTTCCATATCCCTCTCTCTATCTCTCCTTCTCTCTCTCTCTGACTGCCACCTCTATCTTTCTCCCTTTCCATATCCCTCTCTCTATCTCTCCTTCTCTCTCTCTGACTTCCACCTCTCTCTTTATCCCTTTCCATATCCCTCTCTCTATCTCTCCTTCTCTCTCTCTGACTGCCACCTCTCTCTTTCCCCCTTTCTATATCCCTCTCTCCATCCCTCCTCTCTCTGACTTCCACCTCTCTCTTTCTCCCTTTCCATATCCCTCTCTCTATCTCTCCTTCTCTCTCTCTCTGACTGCCACATCTCTCTTTCTCCCTTTCCATATCCCTCTCTCTATCCCTCCTTCTCTCTCTCTACCTTTCCAACTGTGTTTCAGCATATTTAACAAGTATTCAGATGTACACCAGATGTGGTTGATGCAGCATGTCCACAATACTAAACATCAACCCAGAGAACTGGGCTCCCGGAAGAGCATAGGGCCTGGGAAAACTATAGATGGGTTTTACTCTATACAGAGAGAAACACACACACACACGCACGCACACACACAAACACACACACACTACAGCCATTTTCTCGGTGCTGGCGATTGAATCTTAGATTAGGCTGCTAAATGTTGGGAAAAGAAAAGGTATCTTCTGATAAAGATAAGTAATAAAATGGAACTGTAACTAACTGTATTCTCTCCTACACACACTGGGATATACTGTACACCCTCGACCATACATCATCTGAAACCATGGCCAGAAGGTTCGTCACAACCTCACAGCTTCTAGTGTCTCCGACAATACTGAGTCAAACTGGCAGATCCAGCAAAAAACAAAGACAAAGGGACTTCTGGGAAAAATTCTTGCATTAGTATTGGTACTAATCACCTGTTGTTGTTAATTACGGCAAGCCCCCACTTTTAATTTCCATTCTGTGGCTGGCAGTCTCCCAGGCGATGTGCAGAAGCAACACAGCTATTATTCTTCTAGCTACTGTGACATCATATGCATGAACACAGCTGAGATTAAAGCTATGGTGCTATCTGAAAGGACACTTTCAGCCCCAGGAAGATGTGTCTCAGAAAGAGTTACTACTGGATTGAAAAAGGATTCAAACAGATTCCTTTCCTACTTTTTTTCTCCTCTCCTCTCCTCCCTCTCCCCCCTCTCCTCCCCTCTCCTCCCTCTCCTCCCCTCTCCTCCCTCTCCTCCCCTCTCCTCCCTCTCCTCCCCTCTCCTCCCCTCTCCTCCCTCTCCTCCCCTCTCCTCCCTCTCCTCCCCTCTCCTCCCCTCTCCGCCCTCTCCTCCCTCTCCTCCCTCTCCTCCCCTCTCCTCCCCTCTCCGCCCTCTCCTCCCTCTCCTCCCCTCTCCTCCCTCTTCTCCCCTCTCCTCCCTCTCCTCCCTCTCCTCCCTCTTCTCCCCTCTCCTCCCTCTCCTCCCTCTCCTCCCTGTCTTTTAAGATTCTCCGTCCAATATTTTTGTTCAGCCCCTGATCATTAACATCTGGCCGACTGGCCGTTTGATCCACACACACACACACACACACACACACACACACACACACACACACACACACACACACACACACACACACACAACAACAACAACAGCACACACACACGAGCACAAACTAGGGGTGGAAATATCACACACGCTTGCCAATGTGATCCTGTCAGAGAGAAAGAGTTCTTGTTTTCTCTTTGAATGCTCTGTCTCTCAATTTCAAATTTCAATTCAATGTTCAATTTAAGGGCTTTATTGGCATGTGAAACATATGTTAACATTACCAAAGCAAGTGAAGTAGATAATAAACAAAGCTAAATAAACAATACAAATTAACAGTAAACATTCCACTCACAAAAGTTCCAAAATAATAAAGACCTTTCAAATGTCATGTTATATATATATACTGTATATATATACAGTGTTGTAATGATGTGCAAATAGTTAAACTACAAAAGGGAAAATAAATCAACATTTTTATGGGTTGTATGTAAAATGGTGTTTGTTCTTCACTGATTTCTTGTGGCAATAAAAATTTGGGAGTCAATCAAAATTGGGGTGGTTTTCAAATTATTTGTGGATCTGTGTAATCTGAGGGAAGTATGTGTCTCTAATATGGTCATTCATTGGGCAGGAGGTTAGGAAGTGCAGCTCAGTTTCCACCTCATGTTGTGGGCAGTGTGCACACAGATTGTCTAATCTTGAGTGCCAGGTCTGCCTACGGCGGCCTTTCTCAATAGCACGGCTAAGCTCACTGAGTCTGTACATGGTCAAAGCAGTGGTCAGGTATTCTGCCACTATGTACTCTCTGTTTAGGGCCAAATACCATTCTAGTTTGTTCTGTTCGTTGTAAATTCGTTCCAATGTGTCAAGTAATTATCTTTTTGCTTTCTCATGATTTGGTTGGGTCTAATTGTGCTGCTGTCCTGGGGATCTGTGAGGTGTGTTTGTGTTTGTGAACAGAGCCCCAGGACCAGCTTGGTTAGGGGACTCTTCTCCAGGTTCATCTCTCTGTAGGTGATGGCTTTGTTATGGAAGGTTTGAGAATTGTTTCCTTTTAGGTGGTTGTAGAATTTAACGGCTATTTTCTGGATTTCGTTTATTTGCGGGAATCGGCCTAATTCTGCTCTGCGTGCATTATTTGGTGTTCTACGTTGTACACTGAGGATATTTTTGCAGAATTATGCAGAATCTCAATTTGGTGTTTGCCACATTTTCTGAATTCTTGGTTGGTGAGTGGACCCCAGACCTCACAACCATGAAGGGCAACGGGTTCTATAACTGATTTAAGTATTTTTTTAGCCAGATCCTAATTGGTATGTTGAATTTTATGATCCTTTTGATGGGATAGAAGGCCCTTCTTGACTTGTCTCTCAGAGTGTTTACAGCTTTGTGGAAGTTACCTGTGGCGCTGATGTTTAGATCGAGGTATGTAGAGTTTTTGTGTGTGCTGTAGGGCAACGGTGTCTAGATTGAATTTGTTTTTGTGGTCCTGGCAACTGGACCTTTTTTGGAACACAATTATTTTTGTCTTACTGAGATTTACTGTCCGGGACCAGGTCTGACACTTTGTGTGCAGAATATCTAGGTGATGCTGTAGGACCTCCTTGGTTGGTGACAGAAGAACCAGATGATCAGCAAACAGTAGACATTTCACTTCAGATTCTAGTAGGGTGAGGCCGGGTGCTGCTATATATGTTGAAGAGGGTGGGGCTTCAGCTGCATCCCTGTCTCACTCCACAGCCCTGTGTAAAGAAATGTTTGTTTTTTTGCCAATTTTAACCACACACTTGTTGGTTGTGTACATGGATTTTATAATTCCCCCAACACTGCTTTACATAAATTTGTATAGCAGACCCCCATGCAAAACTGATTCAAAAGCTTTTTGGAAATCAACAAAGCATAAGAAGACTTTGCCTTTGTTTTGTTTGTTTGTCAATTAGCGTGTGCAGGGTGAATACATGGTCTGTCATGTGGTAATTTGGTAAAAAGTGAATTTGACATTTGCTCAGTACATTGTTTTCACTGAGGAAATGTACGAGTCTGCTGTTAATGATAATGCAGAGGATTTTCCCAAGGTTGCTATTGACGCATATCCCACGGTAGTTATTGGGGTCAAATTTGTCTCCAGTTTTGTGGATTGGGGTGGTCAGACCTTGGTTCCAAATATTGGAGAAGATGCTAGAGCTAAGGATGATGTTAAATAGTTTAAGTATAGCCAATTCGAATTTGTGGTTGGAATATTTTATCATTTCATTGAGGATACCATCAACACCACAGGCCTTTTGGGGAAGGGGGGTTTGTATTTGTCCTGTAATATAGATTCCAGTGCGTTCTTTAAACATTGATTCTAAGATTTGTATTTGATCATGTATACATTTTTCCTGTTTAACTTTGTTATAGGGACAAAAGATTGGAGAAGTGGTTTACACCTCCATTTTGGATAGATAACTCTTCGAGTTGTTGTTTCGTTAGTGTGTTCCAGTTTTCCTGAAAGTGGTTAGAGTCTATGGATTCTTCAATTACATAGAGCTGATTTCTGACGTGCTGTTCCTTCTTCTTTCGTAGTGTATTTCCGGATTGTTTTAGTGACTCACCACAGTGAAGGCGTAGACTCAGGTCTTCTGGGTGTCTATGTTTTTGGTTGGATAGGTTTCTCAATTTCTTTCATAGGTTTTTGCATTCTTCATCAAACTATTTGTCATTGTTGTTAATTTTCTTCAGATTTGATAGGGAAGCTGAGAGGTAAAATATACTGTTGAGGTTTTTTACTGGCAAGTTTACACCTTCACTATTTACAGTGAAACATTCTGTCCAGGAAGTTGTCTGAAAGGGATTGAATATGTTGTTGCCTAATTGTGTTTTGGTAGGTTTCCACACTACCTTCCTTCCAACCATAGTGTTTCTTAATATTATTCAGTTCCTTTGGCTTTGATGCCTCTCGATTGAGTATTGCTCTGTTCAAGTAGAGTGTGATTTTGCTGTGATCTGATTGGGGCGTCAGTGGACTGACTGTGAACACTCTGAGAGACTCTGGGTTGTGGTCAGTGATAAAGTAGTCTTCAGTACTACTGCCAAGAGATGAGCTGTAGGTGTACCTACCATAGTAGTCCCCTCGAAGCCTACCATTGACTATGTACATACCCAGCGTGTGACAGAGCTGCAGGAGTTGTGGCCTGTTTTTGTTGGTTATGTTGTCATAGTTGTGCCTAGGGGGAAATATGTGAGAGGGAATGCTGTCACCTCCAGGTAGTTGTTTGTCCCCCTGTGTGCTGAGGGTGTCAGGTTCTTGTCCAGTTCTGGCATTTAGGTCACCACAGACTAGTACATGTCCCTGGGCCTGGAAATGATTGATTTTCCACACCAGAATGGAGAAGCTGTCTTCATGAAAGTATAGGGATTCTAGTGGGGGGATATGGGTGGCACACCGGAGGACAATGTTCTCTGTTAACCTCTTCAGTCGACCCTCTACTTTTTTGAACATTCTGTTAAAAATCGCGCAACATTTCAGCGCCCTGCTACTCATGCCAGGAATATAGTATATGCATTTGCTTAGTCTGTGTGGATAGAAAACACTCAGACGTTTAAAAAACTGGTTAAATCACTGCTGTGGCTTTACCAGAACGGCATTTACATCGAAAAGCACAGGAAAAACTGATCACTGAAAATGGGAAAATATATCCATGCGCTACTTGATCCCATTGATAAAGGTGAACCACAATTAATTGACTGAGGTTGCAGTACCTACAGCTTCCACACGGTGTCTAGAGTCTTGTCATTTCCCTTCGAGTTTTTTCTTGGTCAAACACATGCAGGACACCGTATCTAATCCGGTCTAGGACCGGATATTTTCGTTGAGTTTCTAGCCGGACATTTTTCCAGACGGACAGCTAATGATCTTTACATCGCCTCCTGATGAATTTTATCGCTTATTAACGTTTACTAATACCTAAAGTTGCATTACAAACGTATTTCGAAGTGTTTTGTGAATGTTTATCGTCGACTTTTTGAATTTTAAAAAATGACGTTACGTTTTGAAACGATGTTTTTTTCGTTTATCACACAGTCTACATATAACGATATCTAGGCTTTATATGGACCGATTTAATCGAAATAAAGACCCAAATAGTGTTTATGGGACATCTAGGAGTGCCAACAAAGAAGATGGTGAAAGGTAATGAATGTTTTCTATTTTATTGTGCGGTTTGTGTAACGCCGAAATGCTAATTATTTTGTTTACGTCCCCTGTGGGTCTTTTGGGGTGTTGCATGCTATCAGATAATAGCTTCTCATGCTTTCGCCGAAAAGCATTTTAAAAATCTGACTTTTTGCCTGGATTCACAACGAGTGTAGCTTTAATTCGATACCCTGCATGTGTATTTTAATGAACTTTTGAGTTTTAACTAATACTATTAGCATTTAGCGTAGCGCATTTGCATTTCCAGAGCTCTAGTTGGGACGCAAGCGTCCCGAGTAGAAGCAACAGGTTAAGTTCATTTCCTTTTGAATTTCTAGCCAAATGTAAAATGTTCCAGTTTTGATTAATTTAATAGAGTTAGATAGGTCTTCTCAATATCAAAATAGCATACCCACTGAGTCTCTTCCCTGTTTCACACCTGGTAGTTTAGTGGATGGGATTACCAGCTCTCTGTAACCTAGAAGGCAACCCGTGGGTCCATCTCCTCCACACCATGCTTCTTATACAATGACAATGTCTGTATTTCTGATTTCTTTGGTGAAGTCCAGGTTCCTGTTCTTTAGGCCAAAGGCAGATGACCTCAGGCCATGGAAATTCCAACATGAGATAGTGAAGGCCTTGTGTTCCATAAAGTGTCCAAAGTTGCGAGTCGCGTGGTTTGGTTGGTCTCTCTCTCTCTCTCTCTCTCTCTCTCTCTCTCTCTCGCTCTGCTAGGGTTAATGGCCTTCCCATCTCTGTGATAAGAATTCATTCTCTTCTATTACCAGCACTCATCTACAGAGCCTTCCGCCACACACAGAGAGAGAGGCATGGGGTCTGAATCAATGTTTGGCCTAATGAGGTAAGAACCAGCTGTAGCTGTGTTTCCCTGGTCAACTCTATCAGACCAATCAGATGTACCTGTCACATCTATCCATCTGTCTACTGGTGCTGGGTTGCTACGACAGCGAGACAGAGACAAGTGAGACATGATACTGATGAAACACACACACACACACACACACAGACTCAATGCATCCTCTCACACACACGTACACAAACAGACATGCACAAAGACATTCAAAGAGATGGGCACACAACTCATCACTATTGTTATATCTTGGTTTCTAAGGAATTAAGAAGAAAGACAATTCTGAGTACACTACAAAATGGAAGACAGACAGTCTGGCAGCCTTCTGAAAATAGGCCTATGTTTTACCAGATTATTATCTAACGGTCTTCTGTTACTGTCTAATTCGAATGTAGAAAACAGACACGTCTACTTTAAAAGCCAGGGAGAATGTATTCTGCTGTGTTTTAATCCTAGACCAGAGCTCTAAGAGCTGAAACATATGACTACATAATAATAGGCCTTGCGTTCTGAATTCCATATTTGAACCAAATTAGATTGAAGGGATTCCAGGAAAAATATTTGCCCTTCTGTTTTGTGTTATTACTTTACGCAACATGAGAACATTGGTAGAATGCTAGTAAAGAATTAAACTAATAGAATATCTGCACTCCCTGACCAAGGCCATGCAGCCAAAACGCAACACCGTTTTTAAACTTTGTTTCCATTGAACATGCCATACAAATAAAGGCATTTTAATTAATTATATGAAGAGTGCCTTGGTCCTCCTTTCTTCTTGATGACCAACTTACCCCTTTTACCAAAGAGCACCTTCTGTCTACCAAAACATACTATTGTGTACCTGAGCAGCACTTCCCTTCCTACTTCTTCTAATAGAATATTACTTTATTGTTCGAGAAAGGGAGACGTAAATCTGTTTCTGGATAGCAGTAATCATTACAGGTAAAGTAGTCCGTTTGTGTAGTAGTGTTTGTCACTATTACAACAGCAGAAGCATTGATAGCTTTCTTGTCTGTGTTGGCCATCTGTGGACCACTCCTTATAGCAGGCTTCCATTAGGGGTTAGGGTTGGTGTGGCTGTGCTAATTAACCAATACAACAGGAATGACATGTAAGGGAACAGAACGGTGCAAATGAAAAGAAACATCTTATGGAAGCCCACAGCCAATGATAGACAGAGACACACAGACAGACACAGACAGACAGACCAGGCCTATGCTTCAAATCAATCATTATACAGAGTGTGTGTGTGTGTGTGTGTGAGAGAGAGAGAGAGAGAGAGAGAGAGAGAGAGAGAGAGAGAGAGAAATGAGGGAGATGAGGGAGATATTCTCCTACTTCCCTCTCCTGCCTTCTTCTCCTACTTCCCTCTCCTGTCTTCTTCTCCTACTTCCCTCTCCTGTCTTCTTCTCCTACTTCTCTCTCCTGCCTTCTTCTCCTACTTCCCTCTCCTGTCTTCTTCTCCTACTTCCCTCTCCTGTCTTCTTCTCCTACTTCCCTCTCCTGCCTTCTTCTCCTACTTCCCTCTCCTGCCTTCTTCTCTTACTTCCCTCTCCTGCCTTCTTCTCCTACTTCCCTCTCCTGTCTTCTTCTCCTACTTCCCTCTCCTGCCTTCTTCTCCTACTTCCCTCTCCTGTCTTCTTCTCTTACTTCCCTCTCCTGTCTTCTTCTCCTACTTCCCTCTCCTGTCTTCTTCTCCTACTTCCCTCTCCTGTCTTCTTCTCCTACTTCCCTCTCCTGTCTTCTTCTCCTACTTCCCTCTCCAGCCTTCTTCTCCTACTTCCCTCTCCTGTCTTCTTCTCCTACTTCCCTCTCCTGTCTTCTTCTCCTACTTCCCTCTCCTGCCTTCTTCCCTACTTCCCTCTCCTGCCTTCTTCTCTTACTTCCCTCTCCTGCCTTCTTCTCCTACTTCCCTCTCCTGTCTTCTTCTCCTACTTCCCTCTCCTGCCTTCTTCTCCTACTTCCCTCTCCTGTCTTCTTCTCTTACTTCCCTCTCCTGTCTTCTTCTCCTACTTTCCTCTCCTGTCTTCTTCTCCTACTTCCCTCTCCTGCCTTCTTCTCCTACTTCCCTCTCCTGTCTTCTTCTCTTACTTCCCTCTCCTGTCTTCTTCTCCTACTTCCCTCTCCTGTCTTCTTCTCCTACTTCCCTCTCCTGTCTTCTTCTCCTACTTCCCTCTCCTGTCTTCTTCTCCTACTTCCCTCTCCTGTCTTCTTCTCCTACTTCCCTCTCCTGTCTTCTTCTCTTACTTCCCTCTCCTGTCTTCTTCTCCTACTTCCCTCTCCTGTCTTCTTCTCCTACTTCCCTCTCTCCAGATTTGAGTGTGTGGTGAACTCATATCTCTTCCTTATCTGTGATGGCCGTCACAAGACTAGGTCTTGTATGTTTTCTTGTATTACTATGCCTGTCTAAAACATACTGCTATATATGCTTATTCAAAATAACAATCTACGAAGCAACCAAGAAATATGTATTAAAAAAATTGTGTTTTAAAAAATGTAGTTGCAGATATACTAAAAATTACAATATTGAACTAGAGCAATAAAATCTAAACCTGACAAAACATTTCTAAGAATTTCCTTTAGTGTCACATTGAATGTGGAATTAAATTCCCTTTTGGAAAATTCCCAAAATCATATAATGTTATTTTCAAATTGACAATCTTTGACACAGGAAACAAAATAAAATAGTTATTATTTCAAGGAATTATGTTTAAGTGTCACATTAAATGTTAAATGAAATCCTGTTCTGAGGGAAACTAAATCCATGGCGATATTAAAGAAAAAAATGAATGTCAACTGTCAAATTTCAAAAGTAATCAGATTGAACCAGCAGTAAGACTCACAACGGGGTTTTTGGCACCACGTCGATCAAGCTACTCTACACTGACTGTAAGCGTCTATTGATTTTGTATAAACAAAGTTGTTATAACAAAAGGGAAATAAGAGGGACAGGGAGGGAATATGTTAACAATATGAGGAGAAAGGAGGATCAATATGTAAATGAGCTGTGCTATTGATTGCAAATGAACTTTCAATTAGAGGAAACAGTGGGACTTTTAACTGGGCAATTAGCCTACCAAGGGAGGAGGAAGAGAATGTTTATTGATACACTTTAGCAGCAACGACTGTTTAACCATCGATTTGGTCATTTGTGATGCCATTGCTATGCAGCAGGTTCTGACACACACACACGTACGGACACACACACACATGTACGGACACACACACATGTACGGACACACACACTTACCGACACACACATGTACGGGCACACACATAGTCCTGCGAAAGGCAGAGATGCAGCCTCAATAGGACAGATAAAGAATTCTTCCAATGACCTCCGAAAACAAAATGTGTTACCTTATTAGGTCGAGACACACACACACACACACACACACACACACACACACACACACACACACACACACACACACACACACACACACACACACACACACACACACACACACACACAATTGATTCCCATTCAAATCCTATTTTCCCAAAGCCTATCCCTAACCCTAAGCCTAACCCTAGCTCCATCCCTAAAACTAACTCCTTAACCTCTTGAAACTAGGGGGCACTATTTTCATTTTTGGAAAAATAACGTTCCCAAAGTAAAGGGCTGTTTTTCAGGACCAGATAATAGAATATGCATATAATTGACAGCTTAGGATAGAAAACACTCTAAAGTTTCCAAAACTGTAAAAATATTGTCTGTGAGTATTACAGAACTGATATTGCAGGCGAAAGCCTGAGAAAAATCCAATCAGGAAGTGACTCTTATTTAGAAACCTCTGCGTTCCTATCTGTCCCTATTGAGCAGTGAAAGGGATATCAATCAGATTCCTTTTTCTATGGCTTCCCTAATGTGTCTAGTGTCACAAGATATAGTTTCAGGCTTTTATTTTGAAAAATGAGCGTGAGCGACAACATTGCGTCAGTGGTCAGGTGGTGGCTCTCAGAGTGATATGTGCGTAATAGAAAAATGCGGCCATTGTTTCTCTCACTCCTACTAAGAAGCCAACTGACCCGGTTGATATATTATCGAATAGATATTTGAAAAACACCTTGAGGTTTGATTATAAAAAACGTTTGCCATGTTTCTGTCGATATTATGGATCTAATTTGTAATATTTTTCGGCGTTGTCGTGACCACAATTTCTGGTCGATTTCTCAGCCAAACGTGAAGAACAAACGGAGCAATTTCGGCTACAAAAAATCATCTTTATGGAAAAAAGGAACATTTGCTATCTAACTGGGAGTCCCGTGAGTGAAAACATCTGAAGATCATCAGGTAAACGATTTAATTTGATTGATTTTCTGATTTTCGTGACCAAGCTGCCTGCTGCTAGCTAGGCATAATGCTATGCTAGGCTATCGGTAAACTTACACAAATGTTTGTCTTGCTTTGGCTGTAAAGCATCATTTCAAAATCTGAGATGACAGGGTGATTAACCTGTTGCGAAGAGCAATCCCATATCCGGGAGCGTAATTATAGCCTCAAGCTCATTACCATAACGCAACGTTAACTATTCATGAAAATCGCAAATGAAATGAAATAAATATATTGGCTCACAAGCTTAGCCTTTTGTTAACAACACTGTCATCTCAGATTTAAAAAAACTGCTTTTCAACCATAGCTACACAAGCATTTGTGTAAGAGTATTCAGCAGGCAACATTTTCACAAAAACAAGAAAAGCATTCAAATCAAATAATTTACCTTTGAAGAACTTCGGATGTTTTCAATGAGGAGACTCTCAGTTAGATAGCAAATGTTCAGTTTTTCCAAAAAGATTATTTGTGTAGGAGAAATCGCTCCGTTTTGTTCATCACGTTTGGCTAGGAAAAAAACCTGAAAATTCATGTCATTACAACGCAAACTTTTTTCCAAATTAACCTCTTCAGTCGACCCTCTACTTTTTTGAACATTTTGTTAAAAATCGCGCAACATTTCAGCGCCCTGCTACTCATGCCAGGAATATAGTACGTTCATATGGTTAGAATGTGTGGATAGGAAACCCTCGGATGTTTTTAAAACTGGTTAAATCACGACTGTGGCTATTACATAACGTGCGTTACATCGGAAAGCGCAGGAAAACCTGATCACAGAAAATGGAAATAAATATCCTTGCGCCACTTCCAGCAATTGTTAACAGTGAGCCGAATTAGATAAGACCGAGCATTCAACTCCCACAGCATCCCCATGTTGTCGAGTATCTTGTGAATTTAATCATATTTGATTCTTGGTTGAACCGAAAGAGGGGCACCGCTTACCTCCGGTCTCCGCCCAGATCATTCCGGAAGAGCTCTCTCCTGAAATTTTTTCCAAGACGACAGCTAATGATATTTACATCGCCTACGGATGATTTTTATCGCTTATTAACGTTTACTAATACCTAAAGTTGCATTACAAACGTATTTCGAAGTGTTTTGTGAAAGTTTATCGTCTACTTTTTGAATTTAAAAAAATGACGTTACGTTGTGAAATCGCTGTTTTTTTCGTTTATCACACAGTCTACATATAACGATATCTTGGCTTTATATGGCCCGATTTAATCGAAATAAAGACCCAATAGTGTTTATGGGACATCTAGGAGTGCCAACAAAGAAGATGGTGAAAGGTAATGACTGTTTTCTATTTTATTGTGCGGTTTGTGTAACGCCGAAATGCTAATTATTTTGTTTACGTCCCCTGCTGTGCTTTTCTGTTGTAGTGTATTGGTGCATGCTATCAGATAATAGCTTCTCATGCTGTCGCCGAAAAGCATTTTAAAAATCGGACTTGTTGCCTGGATTCACAACGAGTGTAGCTTTAATTTGATACCCTGCATGTGTATTTTAATGAACTTTTGAGTTTTAACTAATACTATTAGCATTTAGCGTAGCGCATTTGCATTTCCAGAGCTCTAGTTGGGACGCAAGCGTCCCAAGTAGAGGCAACAGGTTAACTCCATAATATCGACAGAAACATGGCAAACGTTGTTTAGAATCAATCCTCAAGGTGTTTTTCACATATCTATTCGATGATAAACCTGGAGATTACGCAATAGTTTTGACGGAGGACACCGAGCGGACACCTGGTAAATGTAGTCTCTTATGGTCAATTTTCCAATGATATGCCTACAAATACGTGACAATGCTGCAAACACCTTGGGGAAACGACAGAAAGTGTAGGCTCATTCCTTGCGCATTCACAGCCATATAAGGAGACATTGGAACACAGCGCCTCCAAAATCTGGCTCACTTCCTGTATGAAATTTAATCTGGTTTTGCCTGTAGCATTAGTTCTGTGGCACTCACAGACAATATCTTTGCAGTTTTGGAAACGTCAGAGTGTTTTCTTTCCAAAGCTGTCAATTATATGCATAGTCGAGCATCTTTTCGTGACAAAATATCTTGTTTAAAACGGGAACGTTTTTCATCCAAAAATGAAATACTGCCCCTAGAGGTTCAAGAGGTTAACAAAGGCTAAGCTGTGTTTCAATATATTTCACTTGTGATTTCATGAATATGAATATTTTCTAGTAATATTTTTTGACCGTTGCGTTATGCTAATTAGTGTCAGTTGATGACAATGAAAATTACAGGCCTCTCATCTTTTTAAGTGGGAGAACTTGCACAATTGGTGGCTGACTAAATACTTTTTTGCCCCACTGTATATGTAGAACGCCAGAGGGCAGGCTAGCAATGCTGGTTTAAAATGTCAATCAAATGTATAAAAGAGTTAATTAATTGATCGTTGCTGTTGAACAACACACTACGAATCCACTCAAGGGATATAAAACTGGGCTTGGAAAAATATGAGTCAGCAAGTACAGTGGTGAAGCTATCTATTACAATTTACATCAAATACATCTACGCTTCAATGAGAACCTCTCATATCGCACACTATCTCCCTTTTCACTGCATCTCTCCCTCTCTCTCTGTCTCTCGCTCTCTCTCTCTCTCTCTCTCTGTCTCTCCCTCTCTCACTCTCTCCCTCTCTCTCTGTCTCTCCCTCTCTCTCCCTCTCTCTCTGTCCCTGTCTCTCCCTCTCTCTCTCTCTCTCCCTCTCTTTCCCTCTCCCTCTCTCTCTCTCCCTCTCCCTCACTCTCTGTCTCTCCCTATCTCTCCCTCTCTCTCCCTCCCTCCTCTCCCTCTCTCTCTCCCTCTCCCTCTCTCTCCCTCTCTCTCTCTCCCTATCCCTCTCTCTCTCCCTCTCTCTCTCTCTCTCCCTCTCTTTCTCTCTCCCTCTCTTTCTCTCTCCCTCTCCCTCTCTCTCTCTCTCTGTCTCTCCCTCTCTCTCCCTCTCCCTCTCCCTCTCTCTCCCTCTCCCTCTGTCTCTCCCTCTCTCTCTCTCTCTCTCTCCCTCTCTCTCTCTCTCTCTCTCTCTCTCTCTCTCTCTCTCTCCCTCTCTCTCTCTCTCTAATGCGTGTGTGTGTGTGTGTGTGTGTGTGTGTGTGTGTGTGTGTGTGTGTGTGTGTGTGTGTGTGTGTGTGTGTGTGTGTATATAAGACAGCTGCTAGTGTTAGAGATGGGGTTAAACTCTTGGGTTAAACTCAGCGTTTTACACCTCAAACTTGTGTGTTGTTTACAGTAGGTTACATCTCAAAGCTCTTCCGTCCCTGCTTTTCCCTTTCAATGATAACTGAACAGGTTGTTGATATGTTAAATGGTTAATGAATTAAAACACATTGTGGTTCTGATCTTCCCCCTGTCTTTTCTCCCTCGTCCTAATCTTAATCTCTCTCTCGAAGACTGGAACACCTTCTTACTGTGTGTCCCTATGTGTGTGTGTGTGTGTGTGTGTGTGTGTGTGTGTGTGTGTGTGTGTTCACTTGGGGGATGTCCCTCTCACCTCCCTGTCTCTCCTCCAAAGCCTTGGAGATTCCCGGCAAAGAAAATCAATGTGTGTGTCTGCTTGAATGACGTGTGTGTGTGTGTGTGTGTGTGTGTGTGTGTGTGTGTGTGTGTGTGTGTGTGTGTGTGTGTGTGTGTGTGTGTACGTTCCGAGTGTCTCTCAAGGTTTGTAAGACAAATCTCTCTAGCACTCCACCGCTTTAGTGCTATTGAACCAGGGTTCGATCACTGGCCGCAGTGAATAATGCAACACACACTACTGCTCACTTAGCAGGGCCCCACAGCAGCAGAGAGAGTGTGTGCGTGTGTGTGTGTTGGGGGGTGGCAATTTCCACAAATGCAACCTGGCACTTCTTTAACCTCTGCTAACCCGCCTTAATCTTCTGTCAGATGGATGGACTCCCACAATGATACTGTCTGTCTGTCTGTCTGTCTGTCTGTCTGTCTGTCTGTCTGTCTGTCTGTCTGTCTGTCTGTCTGTCTGTCTGTCTGTCTGTCTGTCTGTCTGTCTGTCTGTCTGTCTGTCTGTCTGTCTGTCTGTCTGTCTGTCTGTCTGTCTGTCTCTCTGTCTGCCTGCCTGCCTGCCTGTCTGTCTGCCAGCCTGCCAGCCTGCCTGCCTGCCTGCCTGCCTGCCTGCCTGCCTGCATGTGTGCTGGGGAGTGTTTGAGGTTGAGGAGACATATTCAAACTGACATGAACGCTACCCGGCACTTTGAAACACACTGACTCGTTACATCTGCCTCTCTTGTAATTAATGACACACACACAGATTTCCATTCAAAATACAATGCCACATTAATGCAGAGGCTGTTCACTCAAGCAGAGTAAATGATCTACATATTGAAACACTTCCTGTCTCTATAAACTCTAAAACCTGGCCTCAAGGCAAGGGGTAAAAATAATGACAGTTTACACTAATTAAAATGATGTGAGAGGTTGTGTTTGTGTGTGTTTCTCTACAGTAATTCAAATGTTGGGAGATGACATCAACCATGTGTCCAAGTTGATATGGCTGAAGGGAAAGACAGTTGAGGAGATACACACGGCTATATGGGTAGACAGGTTTATGACTCTACTCTACTCTACTCTACTCTACTCTACTCTACTCTACTCTACTCTACTCCTCTCCACTCCACTCCACTCCACTCCACTCCTCCACTCCACTCCACTCCACTCTACTCTACTCTACTCTACTCTACTCTACTCTACTCTACTCTACTCTACTCTACTCTACTCTACTCTACTCCACTCCACTCCACTCCACTCCACTCCACTCCACTCCACTCCACTCCACTCCTCTCCTCTCCTCTCCTCTCTCTCCTCTCCTCTCCTCTCCTCTCCCCCTCTCCCCTCCTCTCCTCTCCTCTCCTCTCCTCCCCCTCTCCTCTCCCCCTCTACTCTCCTCTGTACTCCTCTCCTCTCCTGTCCTCCCTTCTACTCTCCTCTGTACTCCTCTCCCTCCTCCCCCCTCCTCCCTCCTCCTCTCCTCTCCTCTCCTCTCCTCTCCTCTCCTCTCCTCTCCTCTCCTCTTCTCTCCTCTCCTCTCCTCTCCTATCTAAAAACAAAGTTACGTATATATATATATATATATATATATATATATATACATATAGTAATGTTGTATACCAAAGGGACTTCCTGTGAGCAGGTTGTGTTGGGGTACAGTAAAACACAAAACAACGGGGTTGTGAATGACATGGACTCTTGTAGCTATCGAGCAGCTCCGCTAACAGAACATGACGGGAGTATCGAACCCAAATCCCCAGTTACATTGCCTACATGCATGCATGCACATATGCAAACAAACACACACACACACACGCGCGCACACGCGCACACACACACACACACACACACACACACACACACACACACACACACACACACACACACACACACACACACACACACACACACACACACACACTGGCCAAAGCTGCAAAGCGTCCTAGAGTTAGCGACTATTAACCACAGCTATTGTTAATCAATACTAGCTATCAATTCCATACTTTGTTATGACGGATGAGATGAAGGAGAGAGGGTGAGAGAGAGGGAGAGAAGGGGAGAGAAGGGGAGAGAAGGGGAGAGAGAGGAGAAGAGGGGGAGGAAGGAGAGAGGGGGAGAGAGAGGGAGAGAAGGGGAGAGAGACAAGAAGAGGGGGGAAGGAGAGAGGGGGAGAGAGAGGGAGAGAAGGGGAGAGAAGAGGAGAGAGAGGATAAGAGGGGAGGAAGGAGAGAGGGGTAGAGAAAGGGAGAGAAGGGTAGAGAGAGAAGAAGAGTGGGAGGAAGGAGAGAGGTGGAGAGAGAGGGAGAGAAGGGAGAGAGAGAGAAGAAGAGGGGGAGGAAGGAGAGAGAGGAGAAGAGGGAGAGGAAGGAGAGAGGGGGGAGAGAGAGTAAGAAGGGTAGAGAGAGGAGAAGAGGGAGAGGAAGGAGAGAGGTGGAGAGAGAGGCAGAGAAGGGGAAAGAGAGAAGAAGAGGGGGAGGAAGGAGAGAGAGGAGAAGAGGGAGAGGAAGGAGAGAGGGGGAGAGAGGGAGAGAAGGGTAGAGAGAGGAGAAGAGGGAGAGGAAGGAGAGAGGTGGAGAGAGTTGGTTGTTGATCATAGCTAGATTTTCAAGTAGATTTAAGTCAGCTGCCACTCAGGAACATCCACTGTTTTCTTGGTAAGAAACTCCGGTGTAGATTTGGCCTTGTGTTTTAGGTTATTGTTCTCCTGAAAGGTGAACTCATCTCCCAGTGTCTGGTGGGAAGCAGAATAAAGCAGGTTTTCCTCTAAGATTTTGCCTGTGGTTAACTCAATTACGCTTATTTTGTATCATGAAAAACTCCCAGTCCTTAAAGATTACAAGCATACTCATAACATGATGCATCCACCACTATGCTGAAAATATGAAAAGTGGTACTCAGTTGTTGTTGTGTTGGATATGCTCCAAACATAACACTTTGTGTTCAGGACAAAAAGTGAATTGCTTTGCCATTTTTGGGGGGGAAGTATTACTTTAGTGCCTTGTTTCAAAACAGGGTGTGTGTTTTGGAATGTTTTTATTATGTACAGACTTCCTTATTTTCATTCTGTAAACTAGGTTAGTACTGTGGAGTAACTACAATGTAGTTGATCCATCTTCAGTTTTCTCCTACCACAGCCATTATAAAAGTGTTTTAAAGTCACCTCTGGCCTCATGGTGAAATCCCTGAGTGGTTTCCTTCCTCTCTGGCAACTGAGTTAGGAAGAGCGCCTGTATCTTTGTAGTGACTGGGTGTATTGATACAAGTGTAATGAAAAGGGATTAAAAATGTCTGCTTTGGTTTTAACCATCTACCAATAGGAGACCTTCTTAGTGAGGCATTGGAAAATCTGGTCGTTGTGGTTGAATCTGTTTTAGAAATTCACTGCTCGACTGAGGGACCTTACAGATCATTGTATGTGTGGTGTACAGAGATTAAGCAGTCAATCGAAAATCATGTTAAACACTATTATTCCACACAGAGTCTGTCCAAACAGACAATTAGGTTAGTATTGTGGGTATAGAAGGGTACGTTCATAACAATTCAACTGTTCTAACTTTTTAGCAAATAGATTGAAGTTGGCTTAATTTGAAATATAAAGATTAGCTGGCTACTCACTAGCACGTGGGCTCGAGAGACTGTTGATGAGACCTGTGTTCATTTTCTAGAATACCTGCTACAAGAAGTCTGCCCTTATTAGTGAATGTGCATTATGCAGGGTCTGGTTACACTTGTAACAAAAAAGGGCATTTTCATAGACAGACAGATCAGTGATTAAGTGAAAAAAGCAGGTTCAACTATTTGTATAAAATAATTAAATTATTAGTGGGTCTTGTGATTGTGGAAGGCTTATATTTAGCTTACGTATAATTTCACGAGCCCTGAAATCATTAGATTACTGCTGAATGTTTGAAACGCAGTGTATTTGACCTTTAATTGTACAACAAAGCATATTTAGAGACAATACACACTGAGTCTACAAAACAATGCTTTTTCCATGACATAGACTGACCAGGTGAATCCAGGTGGAAGCTGTGATCCCTTATTGATGTCACTTGTTAAATCCACTTCAATCAGTGTAGATGAAGGGGAGGAGACAGGTTAAAGAAGGATTTTTAAACATTGAGACAATTGAGACATGGATTGTGTATGTGTGCTATTTTGGGAGTAAATGGGCAACACAACATATATCACTGCCCTGGAATGGGTAGTAGGTGCCAGGCGCACCTGTTTGAGTGCGTCAAGAACTGCAATGCTGCTGGGTTTTTCCGCCCATAACAGTTTCCGATGTGTATCAAGAATGGTCCAACACCCAAAGGACATTCGGCAATGTAGAACGCTTTTGACCCCTTGTAGAGTCCATGCACTGACATATTGAGGCTGTTGTGAGAGCAAAGGGCGATGCAATTCAATATTAGGAATGTGCTACTAATACTTTGTTCACTCAGTGTATATCGTGAATCGCCCATCGAGATAGGATTTTTAGGCCATATTGCCCAGCACTAGACAGGAACCAATCAAACAGGTAGAGGAAAAACACTGAGAATGAACAGGAACCAATCAAACAGCTAGAGAAGAAACATACCAGGAATGTCAATGTCATCCTACACTGAGATAATCTACCAACGGAGAGACAGAAGGAGAGGGCAGAGAGATGAAAGACAGGAGAGACAGAAGGAGAGGGCAGAGAGATGAAAGACAGGAGAGACAGAAGGAGAGGGCAGAGAGATGAAATACAGGAGAGACAGAAGGAGAGGGCAGAGAGATGAAAGACAGGAGAGACAGAAGGAGAGGGCAGAGAGATGAAAGACAGGAGAGACAGAAGGAGAGGGCAGATAGATGAAAGACAGGAGAGACAGAAGGAGAGGGCAGAGAGATGAAAGACAGGAGAGACAGAAGGAGAGGGCAGAGAGATGAAAGAGAAGAGACAGAAGGAGAGGGCAGAGAGATGAAAGAGAAGAGACAGAAGGAGATGGCAGAGAGATGAAAGGCAGGAGAGACAGAAGGAGAGGGCAGAGAGATGAAAGAGGAGAGACAGAAGGAGAGGGCAGAGAGATGAAAGACAGGAGAGACAGAAGGAGAGCAGCAGCTCAGACTACAGACCAGCTCAGACTACTTTAGTCTGGTGTGTATCAGCATCACCACGGACAGACCAGCTCAGACTACTTTAGACTGGTGTGAATCAGCATCACCACAGACAGACCAGCTCAGACTACTTTAGACTGGTGTGTATCAGCATCACCACGGACAGACCAGCTCAGACTACTTTAGACTGGTGTGTATCAGCATCACCACGGACAGACCAGCTCAGACTACTTTAGACTGGTGTGTGTGTGTGTGTGTGTTGCTAGGTAACCATTGTTCTACCTTGACCTCATATCAGTGTATTGACTATTATCTTCATGGTCACTGACACTGGAAATTGTGTTTTGTACCCAACACACTGTGTGTACATTTGTAATTTCATAGAGGTTAAAGTCATGCTTTAGTAACGGTTTAGTATGCAAACACACGTTAGCAGGCCTAAACACACACACACACACACACACCGGGCACAGGGCTTTGTATTGTAAAGAAGTCCGTCAGGTAACGTTATGCTAATGTTGGATAATCAGCAGCTAATTATAAATGTCAGCAGGCACAAACCCTCTGACTGGAACATCAGGGAACAATTTAACTGGTATTACCATGAGAGAAACTCTGTGAAAGAACAACAATCAGCTAGGTCCATACCGCCGCCACACACCAATTCAAAAATAGTTTATGCTCAAATGGCCCTTTTCAGAAGTACAGACAGAGATTATTTTTTTTGTACACACACACACACACACACACACACACACACACACACACACACACACACACACACACACACACACACACACACACACACACACACACACACACACACACACACACACACACACACACACACACACAGACCGCAAAGTAATTATAATTCACTTGGATGGAATTAAACAAAAATGACTACATCGTTTCCCTCGCCAGCCGTCCACAATATGGTTTAGAGAAATGTGGGTAAATTGCTCCTTGAAAAGATAATAATACCCAAGCGAAAGCGTCTTATTTTGATTTGACAAATCATTTAAAATAGAGGGGTATTGTTTCCATTTAATTGCATGGCAATAAAAGCTATACAACCTATCAAATCCCCCGGAGAGTGATTATGTCCATCTCAACATGAGGTTTTTCCTTTGGAAAGAGCTTACACAATACCGGGAATACATCACTCACAGTTCTGTTAAAGGGACTTTCCTGACTGGAAATACACATAGGTCCTATATTTTTCCTTTAAAAAAACATTTTCTATAGAGTTCATAGACTTCTATTACTCTAGAGCAGCTAGCCAGGCAGTGTCCATGACTTTGTCTGATGAATCAAAAGAAAATGGCCGCCACTGCATTAGCATAGCCCCCGTGGCTAGCAGAGTGAACATGGTGTATTTGTGTGTGTATCACATTTCTCACACTCCACTAACTCTCCATATATGGTCTTGTAAGGGTCACAAATTACTGAGACAAACCCTGGAAATAGAGAGAGAGAGAGAGAGAGAGATGGGAGAGAGAGAGGGGGAGGGAGGGATGCCGGTAGAAAGAGAGGGAGGGAAAGAGAGACGGAGGTGAAGATTGCATGTCTGTGTGCTCAATTTTATACACCTGTCAGCAACGAGTGTGGCTGAAATAGCAGAATCAACTCATTTGAAGGGGTGTCCACATACATTTGTATATATGGTGTATGACGGAGCAGATTATGCTGAAAAGTAACCTCTGTAATTACTAAACCGCCCCATCGCTCACAAAAAGGAGGGAGAAAATAATAGAAAAAGAGAGAGAAAGGGAGGAGGAAGGACAAGAGGAGAAAGCCACAGTAAAACCTTTAGGATCATTTTGATGATTGTGCTCAAAGCAAACAAATGCATAAACTGAGGCTGCATGTTTGGTTG
>NC_088401.1:15692349-15699849 GCF_034236695.1 Oncorhynchus nerka | reverse complement strand
CCCCGTCTCCACACCGTAACCCCGTCTCTACACCGTAACCCCCGTCTCCACACCGTAACCCCGTCTCTACACCGTAACCCCGTGTCTCTACACCGTAACCCCCCGTCTCCACACCGTAACCCCGTCTCTACACCGTAACCCCGTGTCTCTACACCGTAACCCCGTCTCTACACCGTAACCCCGTCTCCACACCGTAACCCCCGTCTCCACACCGTAACCCCCATCTCTACACCGTAACCCCGTGTCTCTACACCGTAACCCCGTCTCTACACCGTAACCCCGTCTCTACACCGTAACCCCGTATCTACACCGTAACCCCGTCTCTACACCGTAACCCCGTCTCCACACCGTAACCCCGTCTCTACACTGTAACCCCCGTCTCTACACCATAACCCTGTGTCTCTACACCATAACCCCGTGTCTCTACACCATAACCCCGTGTCTCTACACCATAACCCCGTCTCTACACCGTAACCCCGTCTCTACACACGTAACCCCGTCTCCACACCGTAACCCCGTCTCTACACCGTAACCCCGTGTCTCTACACCATAACCCCGTCTCTACACCGTAACCCCGTCTCTACACCGTAACCCCGTCTCTACACCATAACCCCGTGTCTCTACACCGTAACCCATGTCTCTACACCGTAACCAACCTCTCTACACCATAACCCCCGTCTCTACACCGTAACCGCCGTCTCTACACCATAACCCCGTGTCTCTACACCGTAACCCCGTCTCTACACCGTAACTCCCTTCTCTACACCGTAAACGCCCCACCCCACAACGCAACCCCCACACACATTGTAACTCACCTCTCTACACCGTAATCCCTGTCTACAAAGTAACCCCCCACCCCACAGCATTACACCGTCTCTAAACCGCAACTCCCGTCTCTACACCATAACCCACAGTCTCTACACCGCAACTCCCATCTCTACACCGTATCCCATCGTCTCTACACCATAACCCACAGTCTCTACACCGCAACTCCCGTCTCTACAACGTAACCCCCGTCTCTACACCGCAACTCCCGTCTCTACACCCTAACCCACGTCTCTACACCGTAACCAACCTCTCTATACTGTAACCCACCTCTCTACACCATAAACCACCGTCTCTACACCGTAACCGACTCAAAGAAAACCATTCATCTTTTTTTGTCTCCAAATGTTTTACAGTGCTGCTACACTTATTAGTGTCTGGCAGACCCTGAGCTTAGGGTCAGGTTACGGTTAACCCAGACCCTGTTCTTAGGGCCAGGTTACGGTTAACCCAGACCCTGAGCTTAGGGTCAGGTTACGGTTAACCCAGACCCTGAGCTTAGGGTCAGGTTACGGTTAACCCAGACCCTGTTCTTAGGGCCAGGTTACGGTTAACCCAGACCCTGAGCTTAGGGTCAGGTTACGGTTAACCCAGACCCTGAGCTTAGGGTCAGGTTACGGTTAACCCAGACCCTGAGCTTAGGGTCAGGTTACGGTTAACCCAGACCCTGAGCTTAGGGTTAGGTTAGGGTTAACCCAGACCCTGTTCTTAGGGCCAGGTTACGGTTAACCCAGACCCTGAGCTTAGGGTCAGGTTACGGTTAACCCAGACCCTGAGCTTAGGGTCAGGTTACGGTTAACCCAGACCCTGTTCTTAGGGCCAGGTTACGGTTAACCCAGACCCTGTTCTTAGGGCCAGGTTACGGTTAACCCAGACCCTGTTCTTAGGGCCAGGTTACGGTTAACCCAGACCCTGTTCTTAGGGCCAGGTTACGGTTAACCCAGACCCTGTTCTTAGGGCCAGGTTACGGTTAACCCAGACCCTGAGCTTAGGGTCAGGTTACGGTTAACCCAGACCCTGAGCTTAGGGTCAGGTTACGGTTAACCCAGACCCTGAGCTTAGGGTCAGGTTACGGTTAACCCAGACCCTGTTCTTAGGGCCAGGTTACGGTTAACCCAGACCCTGTTCTTAGGGCCAGGTTACGGTTAACCCAGACCCTGAGCTTAGGGTCAGGTTACGGTTAACCCAGACCCTGAGTTTAGGGTCAGGTTACGGTTAACCCAGACCCTGAGCTTAGGGTCAGGTTACGGTTAACCCAGACCCTGAGCTTAGGGTCAGGTTACGGTTAACCCAGACCCTGAGTTTAGGGTCAGGTTACGGTTAACCCAGACCCTGAGCTTAGGGTTAGGTTAGGGTTAACCCAGACCCTGAGCTTAAGGTTAGGTTAGGGTTAACCTAGACCCTGAGCTTAGGGTTAGGTTAGGGTTAACCCAGACCCTGAGCTTAAGGTTAGGTTAGGGTTAACCTAGACCCTGAGCTTAGGGTTAGGTTAGGGTTAACCCAGACCCTGAGCTTAGGGTCAGGTTAGGGTTAACCCAGACCCTGAGCTTAGGGTTAGGTTAGGGTTTACCCAGACCCTGAGCTTAGGGTCAGGTTACGGTTAACCCAGACCCTGAGCTTAGGGTTAGGTTAGGGTTAACCCAGACCCTGAGTTTAAGGTTAGGTTAGGGTTTACCCAGACCCTGAGCTTAGGGTTAGGTTAGGGTTAACCCAGACCCTGAGCTTAGGGTTAGGTTAGGGTTAACCCAGACCCTGAGCTTTTAAATGTTTTGGTCATGAGAAAGGAAATGAATGCTCACTCCAGGGAGAGATGTGTGTGTGTATGTATGTGTGTTTGTGTGTTTACATTTACATTTAAGTCATTTAGCAGACACTCTTATCCAGAGCGACTTGTGTTGGTGTGTTTGTGTGTGTGAGAGAGAATCTTCCAAAGGTAGAGTTTCATAAGTCTGCCTGCATGGGATGTCCCTGCGTATGGTATGTTTGTGTGTGTGTGTGTGTGTGTGGGTGTATGAGTGTTCGTGCGCGCGCGCGCGCGTGTGTGTGTGTGTGTGTGTGTGTGCGCGTGTGTGTGTGTGTGTGTTGGTGAAATAGGCGTAGCACCATAATGGGAACAGCATGCTCATTCTGGGGAGATTAGGTGGACTGGACGGGAGGGAGAGAGGGAGGGGTACATGGTGTGGGGGTAGGGTTTGCGTAAAGGATGGAGGAAACAGGGAGTACGAGCAGCAAGTCCCATCCAAGAAAAGCCACATAAACCATTAATAAACCATTGGCCTTACCTTGTTGTTTAGGGCAGTCTTTAACATGGTAAAGTTGGTGTAGACTCAGGCCATCCTCCTCTCCTCCCAGTCCCTGCTGGTGGAGCTGTAGCTTCCTCAGCCCCTCGTTCTGCTGGTGGCGCGGGGAGCGAGCGTGCTGCACCAGGTTCAGACAGGCCTTGGTGGAGTAGTCACACAGGGCACAGTAGTACACACACTGCTCACTGCCACACGCGATCTCCTGCTTCTGCAAGTGCTGTAGGTGAGAGGAGAATAGAGCAGAGAGATTGTTAACATTTGTAGGAGAATGCTTTTTGAATGATGGTCAAGGTCAAAGGTGACATGAATCATTTGAGTGACTTTGCTCTGGATTCGTACGGACAGCTAACCTGTTGATACCTGAAGCACAGTAAACTGGGACACTGTTATCTAGTCGGGCAAAAATCATGTTTAAAGTGGAAAATGTAGGTAGGAAAAAAGAACAAAGGATATTTCTCTTCCTTTATCTGAGCAGACAGCAAAACAAATCTAGTGTGCTTAGAAGAATGAAAGGATGTGAATAAGCGAACGGAAGAAAAACCTGATAGTACTGACAAAGAGGAGAGGAGAGACAAAGAGGAGAGGAGAGACAAAGAGGAGAGGAGAGACAAAGAGGAGAGACAAAGTGAGGAGAGGAGAGACAAAGTGAGGAGAGGAGAGACGAGATGAGGAGAGGAGAGACAAAGTGAGGAGAGGAGAGACGAGATGAGGAGAGGAGAGACGAGATGAGGAGAGGAGAGACAAAGTGAGGAGAGGAGAGACGAGATGAGGAGAGGAGAGACAAAGAGGAGAGGAGAGACAAAGAGGAGAGGAGAGACAAAGAGGAGAGGAGAGACGAGATAAGGAGAGGAGAGACAAAGAGGAGAGGAGAGACAAAGAGGAGAGGAGAGACGAGATGAGGAGAGGAGAGACAAAGAGGAGAGGAGAGACAAAGAGGAGAGGAGAGACAAAGTGTGAACAGGAAAGACAAAGTGAGGAGAGGAGAGACAAAATGAGGAGAGACAAAGTGAGGAGAGGAGAGACGAGGTGAGGAGAGGAGAGACAAAGTGAGGAGAGGAGAGACGAGATGAGGAGAGGAGAGACAAAGAGGAGAGGAGAGACAAAGAGGAGAGGAGAGACGAGATGAGGAGAGGAGAGACAAAGAGGAGAGGAGAGACAAAGAGGAGAGAAGAGACGAGATGAGGAGAGGAGAGACAAAGAGGAGAGGAGAGACAAAGAGGAGAGGAGAGACAAAGTGAGGAGAGGAGAGACAAAATGAGGAGAGACAAAGTGAGGAGAGGAGAGACGAGGTGAGGAGAGACGAAATGAGAAGAGACAAAGTGAGGAGAGGAGAGACGAGGTGAGGAGAGACGAAGTGAGAAGAAGAGCGACAAAATGAGGATAGAAGAGACAAAATGAGAAGAGGAGAGATGAGGTGAGGAGAGACAAAGTGAGGAGAGGAGAGACGAGGTGAAGAGAGACTAGGTGAGGAGAGACAAAGTGAGGAGAGGAGAGATGAGGAGAGACGAAGTGAGGAGAGGAGAGACAAAATGAGAAGAGGAGATATGAGGTGAGGAGAGACGAAGTGAGGAGAGGAGAGACAAAATGAGAAGAGGAGAGATGAGGTGAGGAGAGACAAAGTGAGGAGAGGAGAGACGAGGTGAAGAGAGACTAGGTGAGGAGAGACAAAGTGAGGAGAGGAGAGATGAGGAGAGACGAAGTGAGGAGAGGAGAGACAAAATGAGAAGAGGAGAGACAAAATGAGAAGAGGAGAGATGAGGTGAGGAGAGACAAAGTGAGGAGAGAAGAGACGAGGTGAAGAGAGACTAGGTGAGGAGAGACAAAGTGAGGAGAGAAGAGATGAGGTGAGGAGAGACGAAGTGAGGAGAGGAGAGATAAAATTAGGAGAGGAGAGACGAGGAGAGGAGAGACAAAGTGAGAAGAAGTGAGACAAAATGAGGAGAGGAGAGACAAAATGAGGAGAGGAGAGCCAAAGTGAGGAGAGGAGAGACAAAATGAGGAGAGGAGATACAAAGTGAGGAGAGGAGAGACAAAGTGAGGAGAGGAGAGACAAAGTGAGGAGAGGAGAGACGAGGTGAGGAGATACAAAGTGAGGAGAGGAGAGACAAAGTGAGGAGAGGAGAGACTAAATGAGGAGAGGAGAGACAAAGTGAGGAGAGGAGAGACAAAATGAGGAGAGGAGAGACAAAGTGAGGAGAGGAGAGACAAAATGAGGAGAGGAGAGACAAAGTGAGGAGAGGAGAGACGAGGTGAGGAGAGACAAAGTGAGGAGAGGAGAGACAAAATGAGGGAGAGGAGAGACAAAATGAGGAGAGGAGAGACAAAATGAGGAGAAGAGAGACAAAATGAGGAGAGGAGAGACAAAGTGAGGAGAGGAGAGACGAGGTGAGGAGAGACAAAATGAGGGAGAGGAGAGACAAAGTGAGGAGAGGAGAGACAAAGTAGAGTTTTTGAAAAGGTGTCTTCAAAAGATAATTTGAAAAATGATGCCGAAAGTGCTAGGATTCATAGTGTGTGTATTTGTGTGTTGTGTGCACCCACGTGTGTGTGTGCTTGTGTGCCTGTGCGTGTGCGCGTGTGTGTGTGTGTGTGTGTGTGTGTGTGTGTGTGTGTGTGTGTACCTAGCTGGGCTTCCTGAAATTTCCTCATCAAATAAAATAGTAAGAACTAATCAAATAAACAGAAGGAGCGTCGGCAGTGTTTTGTGTGAGAGATTCTCTCATCATCACCGTGGACAACAGGGAGGTGTATTCAGTGTGTGACTGTCACTTGCAAGCTTTACTTTCACCAACAACAGTTGCTACTAGCATTGCAGCCATCCGTGCAGCTACCTCCCTCCCTGACCTCCTACCACACCCACATCACCACCCCTCCCCCAACCTCCATACACCCGGGGAAACCAAGCATATCAAGTGTGCCTCCATAGCTGGCAGCCTAATGAACAATGAGCCGAAACAAAAGGCCAGGCTACAGGCTTTATTAACTGGTCCTCTGCTAGAGCACAAAACAGACCTCAGGGGGGTACGCAGGCAAGCTGCAGGTGTCTGTGTGTTTGAGAAAGAGAGTGAGAGAAAGAGAGAGAAAGAGAAAAAAAGAGAGTTAAAAAACGGACTACCAAGGATTAGTCACATAGTAACCCACATCACTCGCCTCTCTCTCTCTCTCTCTCTCTCTCTCTCTCTGTCTCTCTCTCTCTCTCTCTCTCTCTCTCTCTCTCTCTCTCTCTCTCTCTCTCTCTCTCTCCCTCTCTCCCCCTGTCTTTTCTTTCCCAGAAAATGTATGTACAAGGTTTTTCTCACGAGGCAGTGGGATGTCCGTGGCAGTCGGGAGCCCTTTCAGGGGTCTTAACTTTTAATTAAGTTTAAGAAAGCTGCGCATGAACGCACACAAACACAGACACAGAGTGCTGGCCAGCGCTCACAGTCATTAATTACAGCTATCTTTGTTTCTCTGTGAAAGAGAGGCTTGTATAGACAGACTCCCTCAGAGTGCACCGCTACTAACACCCTGCCAGCCACAACGAGAAACTAACTGCTCTGTCTCTCTTACTCTCTGTCTTTCTGTCTCTCTTACTCTCTGTCTTTCTGTCTCTCTTATTCTCTGTCTTTCCGTCTCTCTTACTCTCTGTCTTTCTGTCTCTCTTACTCTCTGTCTTTCTTTCTCTCTTACTCTCTGTCTCTCTTACTCTCTGTCTTTCTGTCTCTCTTACTCTCTGTCTTTCTGTCTCTCTTACTCTCTGTCTTTTTTTCTCTCTTACTCTCTGTCTTTCTGTCTCTCTTACTCTCTGTCTTTCTGTCTCTCTTACTCTCTGTCTTTCAGTCTATCTTACTCTCTGTCTTTCTGTCTCTCTTAATCTCTGTCTATCTTAATCTCTGTTTTTCTGTCTTTCTGTCTCTCTTACTCTCTGTCTTTCTGTCTCTCTTACTCTTTGACTTTCTGTCTCTCTTACTCTCTGTCTTTCTGTCTATCTTAATCTGTCTTTCTGTCTCTCTTACTCTCTGTCTTTCTGTCTATCTTAATCTGTCTTTCTGTCTCTCTTACTCTCTGTCTTTCTGTCTTTCTTACACTCTGTCTTTCTGTCTATCTTAATATGTCTTTCTGTCTCTCTTACTCTCTGTCTTTCTGTCTTTCTTACTCTCTGTCTATCTTACTCTCTGTCTTTCTGTCTCTCTTACTCTCTGTCTTTCTTTCTCTCTTACTCTCTGTCTCTCTTACTCTCTGTCTTTCTGTCTCTCTTACTCTCTGTCTTTCTGTCTCTCTTACTCTCTGTCTTTCTTTCTCTCTTACTCTCTGTCTTTCTGTCTCTCTTACTCTCTGTCTTTCTGTCTCTCTTACTCTCTGTCTTTGAGTCTCTCTTACTCTCTGTCTTTCTGTC
>NC_088401.1:15684849-15687349 GCF_034236695.1 Oncorhynchus nerka | reverse complement strand
TCTGGGGAGGTTCCATTCCTTCTCTGGGGGGGATTCCATTCCTTCTCTGGAGGGGATTCCATTCCTTCTCTGGAGGGGATTCCATTCCTTCTCTGGCGGGGATTCCATTCCTTCTCTGGGGAGGTTCCATTCCTTCTCTGGAGGGGATTCCATTCCTTCTCTGGGGGGGATTCCATTCCTTCTCTGGGGAGGTTCCATTCCTTCTCTGGAGGGGATTCCATTCCTTCTCTGGGGAGGTTCCATTCCTTCTCTTGGGAGGTTCCATTCCTTCTCTGGGGGGGATTCCATTCCTTCTCTGGAGGGGATTCCATTCCTTCTCTGGAGGGGATTCCATTCCTTCTCTGGGGAGGTTCCATTCCTTCTCTGGAGGGGATTCCATTCCTTCTCTGGGGGGGATTCTATTCCTTCTCTGGGGAGGTTCCATTCCTTCTCTGGAGGGGATTCCATTCCTTCTCTGGGGAGGTTCCATTCCTTCTCTGGAGGGGATTCCATTCCTTCTCTGGGGAGGTTCCATTCCTTCTCTGGGGAGGTTCCATTCCTTCTCTGGGGAGGTTCCATTCCTTCTCTGGGGAGGTTCCATTCCTTCTCTGGGGAGGTTCCATTCCTTCTCTGGAGGGGATTCCATTCCTTCTCTGGGGAGTTTCCATTCCTTCACTGGGGGGGTGTGTGGATTAGTGTTTTTGGCAAACAAACAACAGGGTTAGAGCTGCATCGCTCCCCAAGGACCACTCAGACTCTACTAACGACAGGTCCCATGGTGCCCCCCAAGATGCCAGCTCAAAATATATTTGATCCAATGTGTGATATGTGTGTTGAGAGTGGGGCGAAGGGAGGTGCAGTGACGAAGTACAACACAGGGGACTCCCTGTCATCTGTCAAGCACCAGACACTGGACCCCCCCCCCCACCTCTCTCACCAAACCCCTGCAAAGGGGAGTGTTGTCCCTGTCATATCTACATCCCCCTTGTTTCCTTCCCCAAATCCCTGGGAAGGGTGTGTGTTACTTCTCTGACAGAAATACTTTCTTTATTTATGTTGACATGAATGTTCACAAAACACCTTTCACCCCTCCCTCATCCTCCTCTCCGTTTCTGATTTATCTGTTCTTTCCTCTGTGACAAAACAGCCATATTAAACAGAATACTAAATAAGACAGAGGACAGCAAGTTGTTTTTAAATATATTTCTCTCTCTCCCTCTCTCCCTCCCTCTCTCTCTCTCCCTCTCCTTCAAAGAGAAAAGAGGCATCTGTTTTCATCCCTAAACCAGAAGACAAATGAAGACATTCTATGTCAACATGACTCCTCCCTCTTATTAACCACTAGTGAACACATAGCTGAAATAACCACTTGTATAACCAGCCTGGGACCTTCCCACGCAGCGGTTATGCCTTAATAACATGTGTGTGTGTTGAAATAGACAGACTTCTCTCTGCTCCCTCTGGTATGTGCTTCTATCTATCCTTACATCAGCAGTTTTGGGTAATGTTTAGGGGTAATGTTTTGGCGTAATGCAGTTATGGGGTGATATAGTTTTGGGGTAATTCAGCTTTGGGGGCATGTCTCCTGAATCATTCATAGCGACGTGACACTAGCTGATGGATGCAAACAATGTTCTTCCCCAAAAACATAGCAAAACGACAATCTGTTTCAATAGCTACAGTTAGCTAGCTAACTAACTAGCTAGGTATCACCATCTAAAATATCCCACATTTTTAAGACACTTCTTACTTCATTGATGGTGGTCAGACCCACCTATGTAAAGCTAGCCACAATAAGGATTAGCCACAATAGTGGAATTTGCAGTTCGCCTTTCGTCTCAAAATGTTGTAGTTAGGGATGGAGATTTCAGAGTTTTTGGTGGTCTTCCTAAGCCTTCCTAATCTGTATCCTCTACTACACAGACAGACAGTATCCTCTATCCTCTACTACACAGACAGCGTCCTCTATCCTCTACTACACAGACAGTGTCCTCTATCCTCTACTACACAGACAGACAGTATCCTATATCCTCTACTACACAGACAGACAATATCCTCTACTACACAGACAGACAGTATCCTCTACTACACAGACAGTGCCCTTTATCCTCTACTACACAGACAGACAGACAGACAGTATCCTCTATCCTCTACTACACAGACAGTATCCTCTATCCTCTACTACACAGACAGACAGTATCCTCTATCCTCTACTACACAGACAGTGTCCTCTATCCTCTACTACACAGACAGACAGACATACAGTATCCTCTATCCTCTACTACACAGACAGACAGTATCCTCTATCCTCTACTACACAGACAGCGTCCTCTATCCTCTACTACACAGACAGTGTCCTCTATCCTCAACTACACAGACACACAGTATCCTCTATCCTCTACTACACAGACAGACAGTATCCTCTATCCTTTACTACACAGACAGACAGTATCCTATATCCTCTACTACACAGACACACAGTATCCTCTATCCTCTACTACACAGACAGACAGTATCCTCT
>NC_088401.1:15664849-15679849 GCF_034236695.1 Oncorhynchus nerka | reverse complement strand
CTTCGTGCTGCCAGGCCTGTGTGCCAGGGTGTGTGTGTGTGTGTGTGTGTGTGTGTGTGTGTGTGTGTGTGTGTGTGAAACAGCAGCAGGTCAGATCAGTTCCCCACGCTCAGTAATCAAATCTTTGCTCTCTACTTATCTATTCACTGAGCACCTAATGGTTAAAATCAATTACAGGAGGAATGCTTTATACAGGCTAGTCTGATAATGAGAGAGAGAGAGAGAGACAGAGAAAGAGAGATAGAGAGAGAGAGACAGAGAGAGACAGACAGAGAGAGACGGAGAGAAAGTGGGAGAGAAAGAGGGAGAGAGAGAGAGAGCGAGAGAGAGAAAGAGGCAAAGAGAGAGAGAAAAGAAAGAGAGATGGATAAAGAGATATAAAGCAGAACAAAGAGGTATATCAGGGAGTGGGTCTGAGGGTGGCACGATTAACTCTCATCGATTGGTTATTGATCAGGACCAGAGTTGATGTTCTGAGTTCAAGATCATCCCTAACGATACCTTGATAGCTTTATATGACAGGACTAGCGTAAAATCATTTGTTCGTACATTCCAATTATTCCTTTTTCTATACACTAATATCTACGTCAGACTTGTAATCATGTAATGGCTTGGCTGAAATGTAAGCACTCATTTTACCGTCAGATGATTTTAAGGGCTCATATTGATGCTCATAATTCCAGCCACATAAACAAATCAGTAATTGCATCATGTGATTGAAGCTACGGCTGATCAAATCAAATCAAATCAGATCAGATCAGAGCATCAAAGGGATTGGAGAATGAATCTCCTTCAGCGTCATATTAATGATCCCCATGCTAGTGTCTGTTAGTCGCTAGCCGCTGCAGCATCCATTCTGTAGGGGAGACACCCTTTGTTAGGGACAGAGGGATCAGGTCCCATGAGAAGTGGAGGGGAAGGAGGGGTGGGTGAATCATGGAGTAGGGAGGAGGGGGGTAAGATTTTAAAAATGGCAAACTCCTGCCTCTCTTTGTTCCTTTGCCGTGCAATGTTCCTTTTTGGTGGTCTGTAAGTCCCCTAACCCTGCATCCCCATCTCCTCCGCCCTCATCTCTCTATCACTCCCTTTCCCTTCTCCCTCTTTCCACACGTCTCCCCTCTCCCCTGACTCCCTCTATCCTTCTCCCTCTTTCCACACCTCTCCCCTCTCCCTTGGCTCCCTCTATCCTTCTCCCTCTTTCCACACCTCTCCCTCTCCCCTGGCTCCCTCTATCCTTCTCCCTCTTTCCACACCTCTCCCCTCTCCCCTGGCTCCCTCTACCTTCTCCCTCTTTCCACACCTCTCCCTGGCTCCCTCTATCCTTCTCCCTCTTTCCACACCTCTCCCCTGGCTCCCTCTATCCTTCTCCCTCTTTCCACACCTCTCCCCTCTCCTTCTCCCTCTTTCCACACCTCTCCCCTCTCCCCTGGCTCCCTCTCCCTTCTCCCTCTTTCCACACCTCTCCCCTCTCCACTGGCTCCCTCTATCCTTCTCCCTCTTTCCACACCTCTCCCCTGGCTCCCTCTATCCTTCTCCCTCTTTCCACACCTCTCCCCTGGCTCCCTCTCCCTTCTCCCTCTTTCCACACTCTCGGCTCTCCCCTGGCTCCCTCTATCCTTCTCCCTCTTTCCACACCTCTCCTCTGGCTCCCTCTATCCTTCTCCCTCTTTCCACACCTCTCCCCTGGCTCCCTCTATCCTCTCCCTCTTTCCACACCTCTCCCCTCTCCCCTGGCTCCCTCTATCCTTCTCCCTCTTTCCACACCTCTCCCCTGGCTCCCTCTATCCTTCTCCCTCTTTCCACACCTCTCCCCTGGCTCCCTCTATCCTTCTCCCTCTTTCCACACCTCTCCCCTCTCCCTTCTCCCTCTTTCCACACCTCTCCCCTCTCCCCTGGCTCCCTCTCCCTTCTCCCTCTTTCCACACCTCTCCCCTCTCCACTGGCTCCCTCTATCCTTCTCCCTCTTTCCACACCTCTCCCTGGCTCCCTCTATCCTTCTCCCTCTTTCCACACCTCTCCCCTGGCTCCCTCTCCCTTCTCCCTCTTTCCACACTCTCGGCTCTCCCCTGGCTCCCTCTATCCTTCTCCCTCTTTCCACACCTCTCCTCTGGCTCCCTCTATCCTTCTCCCTCTTTCCACACCTCTCCCTGGCTCCCTCTATCCTCTCCCTCTTTCCACACCTCTCCCCTCTCCCCCTCTATCCTTCTCCCTCTCTTCCACACCTCTCCCTGGCTCCCTCTATCCTTCTCCCTCTTTCCACACCTCTCCCCTCTCCCCTGGCTCCCTCTATCCTTCTCCCTCTTTCCACACCTCTCCCCTCTCCCTGGCTCCCTCTCCCTTCTCCCTCTTTCCACACCTCTCCCCTGGCTCCCTCTATCCTTCTCCCTCTTTCCACACCTCTCCCTGGCTCCCTCTATCCTTCTCCCTCTTTCCACACCTCTCCCCTGGCTCCCTCTATCCTTCTCCCTCTTTCCACATCTCTCCCCTGGCTCCCTCTATCCTTCTCCCTCTTTCCACACCTCTCCCCTGGCTCCCTCTATCCTTCTCCCTCTTTCCACACCTCTCCCTGGCTCCCTCTATCCTTCTCCCTCTTTCCACACCTCTCCCCTCTCCCTTCTCCCTCTTTCCACACCTCTCCCCTCTCCCCTGGCTCCCTCTATCCTCTCCCTCTTTCCACACCTCTCCCCTCTCCCCTGGCTCCCTCTATCCTTCTCCCTCTTTCCACACCTCTCCCCTGGCTCCCTCTATCCTTCTCCCTCTTTCCACACCTCTCCCCTCTCCCCTGGCTCCCTCTATCCTTCTCCCTCTTTCCACACCTCTCCCCTCTCCCCTGGCTCCCTCTCCCTTCTCCCTCTTTCCACACCTCTCCCCTGGCTCCCTCTATCCTTCTCCCTCTTTCCACACCTCTCCCCTGGCTCCCTCTATCCTTCTCCCTCTTTCCACACCTCTCCCCTGGCTCCCTCTATCCTTCTCCCTCTTTCCACACCTCTCCCCTCTCCCCTGGCTCCCTCTATCCTTCTCCCTCTTTCCACACCTCTCCCCTGGCTCCCTCTATCCTTCTCCACTTTGTTTATATTTCTCTCTCCCTCACTTCCTCCCACCTTCCGGTGGACTGTAAGCCACCCCTTCCCTCCGTCCCCCTGCTATTGTTCCCATACCTGTCATGGTAGATCTGTGAATAGTCTTCACAGTCTCCTGCACACAGACAAACACCCTGACCTGGACTAACTGACCCTCAGATGACGTGGGAGTATGGTATCTCTCAACTCACAGCTCACCGGAGACAGCGAGAGGAAGGGAGGTGAGTGGGGGGGAGGTGTCCTCAAGGAAGAATAGAGGGGGTGGGGTGGGTGGGTGGCTTAGCTAGGGCAATTACACTGTACATAGTGACTGTCAATCAAAGCTTATATCAATGCTGAGATGACCATCTGCTTGTGGAATAGAAAAAGGAGAGATTCCTATTAATATCTAGGAGGATTCATAGGGAAATGAGGTGGACACACACACACACACACACACACACACACACACACACTCATCTGTCTTTAATTCCTAGCACCACCCCCACCCTTGGACTTCTGAAAGATTTCCATTGTAATCCAGACACAGGTGAAAGCTGAGACAATTTGAATAATTCGTCCTTCGGACTGACAGATGGTGAAGTGTGATTCATCACTCCAGAGAACGCATTTCCACTGATCCTGAGTCCAGAGTCCAATGGCAGCGAGCTTTCCACCACTCCAGCCGACGCTTGGCATTGCTCATGGTGATCTTAGGCTTGTGTGCGGCTGCTGGGCCATGGAAACCCATTTCATGAATCTCCTACAAACAGTTATTGTGCTAATGTTCCTTCCAGAGTCAGTTTGGAACTTGGTAGTGAGTGTTGCAACCAAGGACAGATGATTTTTATGCACCTCAGCATTTGGTGGTACCGTTATGTGTGTGTGAAATAGAGAGAGAGAGAGAGAGAGAGAGAGAGAGTGTGCAGAGGTAACTCCATTTGAGATTTCTCTCTCTTTAATTCTCTCTCTCCCATTCTGTCATTCTGCTTCAGTGAACTGCTGCCTTTCTGATTCCACTGTTTGTTTAGCGGGGAAAAGAAACCTCACGCTCACCACTGGTCAGAAAGTCAAGATCACAACACCAGCTAGAAATACTGGTGAAAATACATGCTCCTTAGCTCAGTTATCAAACCAAAATTCAACTGGAATATGTCTGCACGCTTTCTTGCCTGCATGAGTGTGTGTGTGTACGTGTGCATCACAGACAGGCCCCCCTTGGGTTGTGCCGTGGCGGAGATCTTTGTGGGCTATACTCGGCCTTGTCTCAGGATGGTAAGTTGGTGGTTGAAGATATCCCTCTAGTGGTGTGGGGCTGTACTTTGGCAAAGTGGGTGGGGTTATATCCTTCCTGTTTGGCCCTGCCCTATCATCGGATGGGGCCACAGTGTCTCCTGACCCCTCCTGTCTCAGCCTCCAGTATTTATGCTGCAGTAGTTTATGTGTCGGGGGGCAAGGGTCAGTTTGTTATATCTGGAGTACTTCTCCTGTCCTATCCGGTGTCCTGTGTGAATTTAGGTATGCTCTCTATCTAATTCTCTCTTTCTTTCTCTCTCTCGGAGGACATGAGCCCTAGGACCATGCCTCAGGACTACCTGACATGATGACTCCTTGCTGTCCCCAGTCCACCTGGCCGTGCTGCTGCTCCAGTTTCAACTGTTCTGCCTTATTATTATTATTTGACCATGCTGGTCATTTATGAACATTTGAACATCATGGCCATGTTCTGTTATAATCTCCACCCAGCACAGCCAGAAGAGGACTGGCCACCCCACATAGCCTGGTTCCTCTCTAGGTTTCTTCCTGGGTTTTGGTCTTTCTAGGGAGTTTTTCCTAGCCACCGTGCTTCTACACCTGCATTGCTTGCTGTTTGGGGTTTTAGGCTGGGTTTCTGTACAGCACTTTGAGATATCAGCTGATGTACGAAGGGCTTTATAAATACATTTGATTTGAATATAGCTCTCTCTCTATTCCACTGCGGTAAAATAGGTTTTTATGCAAATCTACTGGAGTCAATCTCCTGTCTATCTCCCCACCATAGACAGCCAATGGTAGGCCGTAATTACACTGCATATACACCTTCCTAATATTTAGTTGCACCCCCTTTTGCCCTCAGACCAGCCTCATGGACTCTACAAGTTTTAACGAACCTTGAAGTGGATTTAACAAGTGACATCAATAAGGGATCATAGCTTCCAACTGGATTCAACTGGTCAGTCTATGTCATGGAACGAGCAGGTGGTCCTAATGTTTTGAATACTCAGCATATAGGGCCATTTGATTTACAAATGAGAGAATGGGGTTGACCTCACCTAATGGTCAAGGAGAGATTGGCCAGATTATACCAGAGCTATATAACCACCATCAGAGTCTGATGATTCAGGAGTAGAGGGGAAAGGAAGGACGGACAAAAGGGGAATTTCCTTTTGATTGATCTGAATTCCAGTCCCCTCTCCTTCATCCTTACCTCTCTCCTCCTCCTTCTCCCTCCTCCTCTTCTATCCTTACCTCCCTCCTCCTCCTCCTCCTCCATCCTTACTTCTCTCCTCCTCCTCCTCCCTCCTCCTCCTCCATCCTTACCTCCCTCCTCCTCCTCCTCCTCCATCCTTACCTCTCTCCTCCTCCTCCTCCTCCATCCTTACCTCCCCCTCCTCCTCCTCCATCATTACCTCCCTAACTCCTCCTCCTTCCTTAACTCCCTCCTTCCCTCCTCCTCCTCCCTCCCTCCCTCCTCCTCCTCCTCCATCCTTACCTCTCTCCCTCCCTCCTCCTTCTCCTCCATCCTTACCTCCCTCTCTCCTCCTCCTCCATCCTTACCTCCCTCCCTCCCTCCACCTCCTCCTCCATCCTTACCTCCCTCCCCCTCCTCCTTCTCCTCCATCCCTCCCTCCTCCCTCCTCCTCTTCCACCTTCTCCTCCATCCTCTAGCCATCCCTTCTCTTTAACCCCCATCCATCGTTCTACGACCTATATCCCGCTTTCTATTTTCCTCCTGTTTCTCCCTCTCTGTTTCCCTCCCTCCCTCTCTGTTTCCCTCCCTCTCTGTTTCCCTCCGTCCCTTCCGGTTTCCCTCCCTCTCTGTTTCCCTCCTCCCCTTTGTTTCCCTCCCTCCCTCTCTGTTTCCCTCCCTCCTCTGTTTCCCTCCCTCCCTCTCTGTTTCCCTCCCTCCCTACCTGTTTCCCTCCCTCTCTGTTTCCCTCCCCCTCTGTTTCCCTCCCTCTCTGTTTCCCTCCCTCTCTGTTTCCCTCCCTCCCTCTCTGTTTCTCTCCCTCCCCCTCTGTTTCCCTCCCTCTCTGTTTCCCTCCCCCTCTCTGTTTCCCTCCCTCCCTTTCTGTTTCTCTCCCTCCCTCTCTGTTTCCCTCCCTCCCTGTCTGTTTCCCTCCCTCCCTGTCTGTTTCCCTCCCTCCCCCTCTGTTTCCCTCCATCCCTCTCTGTTTCCCTCCCTCTCTGTTTCCCTCCCTCTCTCTATGTTTCCCTCCCTCTCATTTCCCACCCTCTTTCCCCCTGTTTCCCTCCCTCCCTGTCTGTTTCCCTCCCTCCCTCTCTGTTTCCCTCCCTCCTTCTCTGTTTCCCTCCCCCTCTGTTTCCCTCCCTCCCACCTGTGTCCCTCCCTCTCTGTTTCCTTCCCTCCCTCTCTGTTTCCCTCTCTCTCTGTTTCCTTCCCTCCCTCTCTGTTTCCCTCCCTCCCTCTCTGTTTCTCTCCCTCCCCCTCTGTTTCCCTCCCTCTCTGTTTCCCTCCCTCCCTCTCTGTTTCCCACCCTCCTCTCTGTTTCCCACCCTCTTTGCTCCCTGTTTCCCCCCTTCCTGTTTCCCTCCCTCCCTACCTGTTTCCCTCCCTCCCTCTCTGTTTGACCTCCCTCCCTCTCTGTTTTCCTCCCTCCCTTCCTGTTTCCTCCCTCTCTGTTTCCCTCCCCCTCTGTTTCCCTCCCTCCCTCTCTGTTTCCCTCCCCCTCTGTTTCCCTCCCTCCCTCTCTGTTTCCCTCCCTCCCCTCCTGTTTCCCTCCCTCTCTGTTTCCCTCCCCCCTCTGTTTCCCTCCCTCCCTCTCTGTTTCCCTCCTCCCCTCTGTTTCCCTCCCTCCCTCTCTGTTTCCCTCCCCCTCTGTTTCCCTCCCTCTCTGTTTCCCTCCCTCCCACCTGTTTCCCTCCCTCCCTCTCTGTTTCCCTCCCTCTCTGTTTCCCTCCCTCTCATTTCCCACCCTCTTTCCCCCTGTTTCCCTCCCTCCCTGTCTGTTTCCCTCCCTCCCACTCTGTTTCCCTCGCTCTCTGTTTCCCTCCCCCCTCTGTTTCCCTCCCTCCCACCTGTTTCCCTCCCTCTCTGTTTCCTTCGCTCCCTCTCTGTTTCCCTCCCTCTCTGTTTCCTTCCCTCCCTCTCTGTTTCCCTCCCTCCCTCTCTGTTTCTCTCCCTCCCCCTCTGTTTCCCTCCCTCCCTCTCTGTTTCCCTCCCTCCCTCTCTGTTTCCCTCCCTCCCTCTCTGTTTCTCTCCCTCCCTCTCTGTTTCCCTCCCTCCCTTCCTGTTTCCCTCCCTCCCTTCCTGTTTCCGTCCCTCTCTGTTTCCCTCCCCCTCTGTTTCCCTCCCTCCCTCTCTGTTTCCCTCCCCCTCTGTTTCCCTCCCTCCCTCTCTGTTTCCCTCCCTCCCTTCCTGTTTCCCTCCCTCCCTTCCTGTTTCCTCCCTCCCTCTCTGTTTCCCTCCCCCTCTGTTTCCCCTCCCTCCCTCTCTGTTTCCCTCCCCCTCTGTTTCCCTCCCTCCCTCTCTGTTTCCCTCACTCCCTTCCTGTTTCCCCCTCTCTGTTTCCCTCCCTCCCTCTCTGTTTCTCTCCCTCTCTGTTTCTCTCCCTCCCTCTCTGTTTCCCACCCTCTTTGCTCCCTGTTTCCCTCCCTCCCCTCCTGTTTCCCTCCCTCCCTTCCTGTTTCCCTCCCTCCATCTCTGTTTGACCTCCCTCCCTTCCTGTTTCCCTCCCTCCCTTCCTGTTTCCCTCCCTCTCTGTTTCCCTCCCCCTCTGTTTCCCTCCCTCCCTCTCTGTTTCCCTCCCTCCCTCTCTGTTTCCCTCCTCCCCTCTGTTTCCCTCCCTCCCTCTCTGTTTCCCTCCCCCCTCTGTTTCCCTCCCTCTCTGTTTCCCTCCCTCCCACCTGTTTCCCTCCCTCCCTCTCTGTTTCCCTCCCTCTCTGTTTCCCTCCCTCTCATTTCCCACCCTCTTTCCCCCTGTTTCCCTCCCTCCCTGTCTGTTTCCTCCCTCCCACTCTGTTTCCCTCGCTCTCTGTTTCCCTCCCCCTCTGTTTCCCTCCCTCCCACCTGTTTCCCTCCCTCTCTGTTTCCTTCGCTCCCTCTCTGTTTCCCTCCCTCTCTGTTTCCTTCCCTCCCTCTCTGTTTCCCTCCCTCCCTCTCTGTTTCTCTCCCTCCCCCTCTGTTTCCCTCCCTCCCTCTCTGTTTCCCTCCCTCCCTCTCTGTTTCCCTCCCTCCCTCTCTGTTTCTCTCCCTCCCTCTCTGTTTCCCACCCTCTTTGCTCCCTGTTTCCCTCCCTCCCTTCCTGTTTCCCTCCCTCCCTCTCTGTTTGACCTCCCTCCCTTCCTGTTTCCCTCCCTCCCTTCCTGTTTCCGTCCCTCTCTGTTTCCCTCCCCCTCTGTTTCCCTCCCTCCCTCTCTGTTTCCCTCCCCCTCTGTTTCCCTCCCTCCCTCTCTGTTTCCCTCCCTCCCTTCCTGTTTCCCTCCCTCCCTTCCTGTTTCCCTCCCTCCCTCTCTGTATCCCTCCCCCTCTGTTTCCCTCCCTCCCTCTCTGTTTCCTCCCCCTCTGTTTCCCTCCCTCCCTCTCTGTTTCCCTCACTCCCTTCCTGTTTCCCCCTCTCTGTTTCCCTCCCTCCCTCTCTGTTTCTCTCCCTCCCCTCTGTTTCCCTCCCTCCCTCTCTGTTTCCCTCCCTCCTCTCTGTTTCCCTCCCTCTCTGTTTCTCTCCCTCCCTCTCTGTTTCCCACCCTCTTTGCTCCCTGTTTCCCTCCCTCCCCTCCTGTTTCCTCCCTCCCTTCCTGTTTCCCTCCCTCCATCTCTGTTTGACCTCCCTCCTTCCTGTTTCCCTCCCTCCCTTCCTGTTTCCCTCCCTCTCTGTTTCCCTCCCCCTCTGTTTCCCTCCCTCCCTCTCTGTTTCCCTCCCCCTCTGTTTCCCTCCCTCCCTCTCTGTTTCCCTCCCTCCCTTCCTGTTTCCCTCCCCCTCTGTTTCCCTCCCTCCCGCTCTGTTTGCCTCCCCCCTCTGTTTCCCTCCCTCCCTCTCTGTTTCCCTCCCTCTCTGTTTCCCTCCCCCTCTGTTTCCCTCCCTCTCTGTTTCCCTCCCTCCCAGCTGTTTCCCTCCCTCTCTGTTTCCCTCCCTCCCTCTCTGTTTCCCTCCCTCCCTCTCTGTTTCCCTCCCTCCCTTTCTGTTTCTCTCCCTCCCCTCTGTTTCCCTCCATCCCTCTCTGTTTCCCTCCCTCCCTGTCTGTTTCCCTCCCTCTCTCTATGTTTCCCTCCCTCTCATTTCCCACCCTCTTTCCATCCTGTTTCCCTCCCTCCTGTCTGTTTCCCTCCCTCCCTCTCTGTTTCCCTCCCCCTCTGTTTCCCTCCCTCCCACCTGTTTCCTCCCTCTCTGTTTCCTTCCCTCCCTCTCTGTTTCCCTCCCTCTCTGTTTCCTTCCTCCTCTCCGTTTCCCTCCCTCCCTCTCTGTTTCTCTCCCTCCCCCTCTGTTTCCCTCCCTCCCTCTCTGTTTCCCTCCCTCCCTCTCTGTTTCCCTCCCTCCCTCTCTGTTTCCCACCCTCTTTGCTCTCTGTTTCCCTCCCTCCCTTCCTGTTTCCCTCCCTCCCTTCCTGTTTCCCTCCCTCCTCTCTGTTTCCCTCCCTCCCTCTCTGTTTTCCTCCCTCCCTTCCTGTTTCCCTCCCCCTCTGTTTCCCTCCCTCCCGCTCTGTTTGCCTCCCCCTCTGTTTCCCTCCCTCCCTCTCTGTTTCCCTCCCTCTCTGTTTCCCTCCCCCTCTGTTTCCCTCCCTCTCTGTTTCCCTCCCTCCCAGCTGTTTCCCTCCCTCTCTGTTTCCCTCCCTCCCTCTCTGTTTCCCTCCCTCCCTCTCTGTTTCCCTCCCTCCCTTTCTGTTTCTCTCCCTCCCCCTCTGTTTCCCTCCATCCCTCTCTGTTTCCCTCCCTCCCTGTCTGTTTCCCTCCCTCTCTCTATGTTTCCCTCCCTCTCATTTCCCACCCTCTTTCCATCCTGTTTCCCTCCCTCCCTGTCTGTTTCCCTCCCTCCCTCTCTGTTTCCCTCCCCCTCTGTTTCCCTCCCTCCCACCTGTTTCCCTCCCTCTCTGTTTCCTTCCCTCCCTCTCTGTTTCCCTCCCTCTCTGTTTCCTTCCCTCCCTCTCCGTTTCCCTCCCTACCTCTCTGTTTCTCTCCCTCCCCCTCTGTTTCCCTCCCTCCCTCTCTGTTTCCCTCCCTCCCTCTCTGTTTCCCTCCCTCCCTCTCTGTTTCCCACCCTCTTTGCTCTCTGTTTCCCTCCCTCCCTTCCTGTTTCCCTCCCTCCTTCCTGTTTCCCTCCCTCCCTCTCTGTTTCCCTCCCTCCCTCTCTGTTTTCCTCCCTCCTTCCTGTTTCCCTCCCTCCTCTCTGTTTCCCTCCCTCTCTGTTTCCCTCCCTCCCTCTCTGTTTCCCTCCCTCCTTCCTGTTTCCCTCCCTCCCTCTCTGTTTCCCTCCCTCTCTGTTTCCCTCCCTCCCTTCCTGTTTCCCTCCCTCCCTCTCTGTTTCCCTCCCCTCTGTTTCCCTCCCTCCCACCTGTTTCCCTCCTCTCTGTTTCCCTCCTCTCTGTTTCTCTCCCTCCCTCTCTGTTTTCCCTCCCCCTTCCTGTTTCCCTCCCTCCTCTCTGTTTCCCTCCCTCTCTGTTTCCCTCCCTCCCTCTCTGTTTCCCTCCCTCCTTCCTGTTTCCCTCCCTCCCTCTCTATTTCCCTCCCTCCCACCTGTTTCCCTCCCACTCTGTTTCCCTCCATCCCTCTCTGTTTCTCTCCCTCCCTCTCTGTTTCCCTCCCTCCCTCTCTGTTTCCCTCCATCCCTCTCTGTTTCCCTCCCTCCTCTCTGTTTCCCTCCCCCTCTGTTTCCCTCCCTCTCTCTATGTTTCCTCCTCTCTGTTTCCCACCCTCTTTCCCCCTGTTTCCCTCCCTCCCTCTCTGTTTCCCTCCCTCCCTCTCTGTTTCCCACCCTCTTTGCTCCCTGTTTCCCTCCCTCCTTCCTGTTTCCCTCCCTCCCTTCCTGTTTCCCTCCCTCCCTCTCTGTTTCCCTCCCTCCCTCTCTGTTTCCCTCCCTCCCTCTCTGTTTCCCTCCCTCTCTGTTTCCCACCCTCTTTCCCCCCTGTTTCCCTCCCTCCCTCTCTGTTTCCCTCCCTCCCTCTCTGTTTCCCTCCCTCCCTCTCTGTTTCTCTCCCTCCCTCTCTGTTTCCCTCCCTCTCTCTATGTTTCCCTCCCTCCCTGTTTCGCTTGTCTGGACCCCAGACAAGTCATTCTGCTGGGTCCCAGACAAGCCATTCTGCTGGGTCCCAGACAAGCCATTCTGCTGGGTCCCAGATAAGTCATTCTGCTGGGTCCCAGACAAGTCATTCTGCTGGGTCCCAGACAAGCAATTCTGCTGGTTCCCAGACAAGCCATTCTGCTGGACCCCAGACAAGCCATTCTGCTGGACCCCAGACAAGCCATTCTGCTGGGTCCCAGACAAGCCATTCTGCTGGGTCCCAGACAAGCCATTCTGCTGGACCCCAGACAAGTCATTCTGCTGGACCCCAGACAAGTCATTCTGCTGGACCCCAGACAAGTCATTCTGCTGGACCCCAGACAAGTCATTCTGCTGGACCCCAGACAAATCATTATGTTGGGCCCCAGACAAGTCATACTGCTGGACCCCAGACAAGTCATTCTGCTGGACCCCAGACAAATCATTCTGCTGGGTCCCAGACAAATCATTCTGCTTGACTAAAGACAGAAAACCAGATAAAGAGAGAGAAGGAGCAGGGGTTAGAGGAGAGAGGAAATAAATAAAGAAAGATAGAGAGAAAGAGGAGAGAGCAGGAGGAGGGATGAGAAGGGAGGTAGAGAGGTTTAAAGGTTTAAAGGAGAAGTGTCTTTTTTTACATCCAAATCTCCATGTTTGATGCAAATGTAATCTTATAGAACGGTCCAGACACCTTTTGTGTTACTACACGTTTTTGAGAAACAGCAAATCAGTTCTTCATCCTCGTTGTGTAGGATGGGGGCCCTGAAAAAACATGAACTAACACTCAAATACGTCATTTTAGAAACGGCAAAGCCCTCAGTGTAGTTTCCACCTATCCAGCTGTTCCATTTACAATGTCTGCTGCACGTAACTGCCAGAATAATGGAAACACTAACATAAAGTGTCTTAATAGGGTGTTGGACCACCACGAGCCGCCAGAACAGCTTCAATGCACCTTGGCATAGATTTGACAAGTGTCTGGATGTGTCTGGAACTTCCTGTGTGGAAGTAGCCCATCCTTTCAATATACCCTCATATTTTTTTACCTTTTTTAATTAGGGTCAGTAAAGAACAAATTCTTATTTACAAGGATGGCCTACCTGAGCCAAACCTGGACGACGCTGGGCCAATTGTGCGCCGCCCTATGCGACTCCTCAATCACGGCCGGATGTGATACAGCCTGGATTTGAACCAGGGACTGCAGTGACGCCTCTCGCAACAAAATGGAATATAATGTTGTGGATAAAGTTTGGAACCACACAATTTCATGTGTGCGACACTTTGTTAATGGGTTTTTTCAGGGCGCCCATCCTACCCAACAAGGACGAGGAAAGTGATTTGCTGTTTGAAGGTAAGTTTCTTGAAAACGTGTGAAATCACAACAACTAAAAAGTGACTGGACCCTTTTATAACATGACATTTATATCAAAAATACACATTTGATTGTAAAAAAAAAGACAAAAAATAAATAACTTTATAGTTGAATGGAGTCCAGATCAGCCTATTGGATTTGGGAGCAGAGACCTGGTCCAGATCAGCCTATTGGATTTGGGAGCAGAGACCTGGTCCAGATCAGCCTATTGGATTTGGGAGCAGAGACCTGGTCCAGATCAGCCTATTGGATTTGGGAGCAGAGACCTGGTCCAGATCAGCCTATTGGATTTGGGAGCAGAGACCTGGTCCAGATCAGCCTATTGGATTTGGGAGCAGAGACCTGGTCCAGATCAGCCTATTGGATTTGGGAGCAGAGACCTGGTCCAGATCAGCCTATTGGATTTGGGAGCAGATACCTGGTCCAGATCAGCCTATTGGATTTGGGAGCAGAGACCTGGTCCAGATCAGCCTATTGGATTTGGGAGCAGAGACCTGGTCCAGATCAGCCTATTGGATTTGGGAGCAGAGACCTGGTCCAGATCAGCCTATTGGATTTGGGAGCAGAGACCTGGTCCAGATCAGCCTATTGGATTTGGGAGCAGAGACCTGGTCCAGATCAGCCTATTGGATTTGGGAGCAGAGACCTGGTCCAGATCAGCCTATTGGATTTGGGAGCAGAGACCTGGTCCAGATCAGCCTATTGGATTTGGGAGCAGAGACCTGGTCCAGATCAGCCTATTGGATTTGGGAGCCGAGACCTGGTCCAGATCAGCCTATTGGATTTGGGAGCAGAGACCTGGTCCAGATCAGCCTATTGGATTTGGGAGCAGAGACCTGGTCCAGATCAGCCTATTGGATTTGGGAGCAGAGACCTGGTCCAGAAGAGACTTAGGGAGGATGAGCGAGAGATTGGCAGGTGAAAGATCAAAGGGTGAAGGAGGGAAGGATTAAGTTTAGGATGACGGAGGACAAGAGATCAGGAGAGAGGTCAGAAGAGAAGTCAGGAGAGAGGTCAGGAGAGAGGTCAGGAGAGAGGTCAGGAGAGAGGTCAGAAGAGAAGTCAGGAGAGAGGTCAGGAGAGAGGTCCGAAGAGAAGTCAGGAGAGAGGTCAGGAGAGAGGTCAGAAGAGAGGTCAGGAGAGAGATCAGGAGAGAGGTCAGGAGAGAGGTCAGGAGAGAGGTCAGGAGAGAAGTCAGGAGAGAGGTCAGGAGAGAGGTCAGGAGAGAAGTCAGGAGAGAGGTCAGGAGAGAGGTCAGGAGAGAGGTCAGGAGAGAGGTCAGAAGAGAAGTCAGGAGAGAGGTCAGGAGAGAGGTCAGGAGAGAAGTCAGGAGAGAGGTCAGGAGAGAGGTCAGGAGAGAGGTCAGGAGAGAGGTCAGGAGAGAAGTCAGGAGAGAGGTCAGGAGAGAGGTCAGGAGAGAGGTCAGGAGAGAGGTCAGGAGAGAGGTCAGAAGAGAAGTCAGGAGAGAGGTCAGGAGAGAGGTCAGGAGAGAGGTCAGGAGAGAGGTCAGGAGAGAGGTCAGAAGAGAAGTCAGGAGAGAGGTCAGGAGAGAGGTCAGGAGAGATCAGGAGAGAGGTCAAGAGAGAGATCAGGAGAGAGATCAGGAGAGAGGTCAGGAGCGAGGGTAGCTGTTGTTAGGAGGTCTGTCTGACTAACAGGTGCAGTCAGTTGGTGGGGTCAGTGCAGTGTGTGTGTTTCTGTGTGGTCCTACCCTGCAACACTGACCACAAACATTCTCCACTCTAAACGATCCCTACTGTACCTCAAACACAGCGCACACACTCAGCACCGACACACACTCAGCACCGACACACACTCAGCACCGACACACACTCCGCACCGACACACACTCAGCACCGACACACACTCCGCACCGACACACACTCAGCACCGACACACACTCAGCACCGACACACACTCCGCACCGACACACACTCCGCACCGACACACACTCCGCACCGACACACACTCAGCACCGACACACACTCAGCACCGACACACACTCCGCACCGACACACACTCCGCACCGACACACACTCAGCACCGACACACACTCCGCACCGACACACACTCAGCACCGACACACACTCCGCACCGA
>NC_088401.1:15647349-15659849 GCF_034236695.1 Oncorhynchus nerka | reverse complement strand
AGAGGGGTAACTGAATGCATGTAGAGGACAGTAGAGGGGTAACTGAATGCATGTAGAGGACAGTAGAGGGGTAACTGAATGCATGTAGAGGACAGTAGAGGGGTAACTGAATGCATGTAGAGGACAGTAGAGGTAGAGGACAGTAGAGGGGTAACTGAATGCATGTAGAGGACAGTAGAGGGGTAACTGAATGCATGTAGAGGACAGTAGAGGGGTAACTGAATGCATGTAGAGGACAGTAGAGGGGTAACTGAATACATGTAGAGGACAGTAGAGGGGTAACTGAATGCATGTAGAGGACAGTAGAGGGGTAACTGAATGCATGTAGAGGACAGTAGAGGGGTAACTGAATGCATGTAGAGGACAGTAGAGGGGTAACTGAATGCATGTAGAGGACAGTAGAGGGGTAACTGAATGCATGTAGAGGACAGTAGAGGGGTAACTGAAGGCATGTAGAGGGCAGTAGAGGGGTAACTTAATGCATGTAGAGGACAGTAGAGGGGTAACTGCATGCATGTAGAGGACAGTAGAGGGGTAACTGAATGCATGTAGAGGACAGTAGAGGGGTAACTGAATGCATGTAGAGGACAGTAGAGGGATAACTGAATGCATGTAGAGGACAGTAGAGGGGTAACTGAAGGCATGTAGAGGACAGTAGAGGGGTAACTGAATGCATGTAGAGGACAGTAGAGGGGTAACTGAATGCATGTAGAGGTTAGTAGAGGGGTAACTGAATGCATGTAGAGGACAGTAGAGGGGTAACTGAATGCATGTAGAGGACAGTAGAGGGGTAACTGAATGCATGTAGAGGACAGTAGAGGGGTAACTGAATGCATGTAGAGGACAGTAGAGGGGTAACTGAATGCATGTAGAGGACAGTAGAGGTAGAGGACAGTAAAGGGGTAACTGAATGCTGTAGAGGACAGTAGAGGTAGAGGACAGTAGAGGGGTAACTGAATGCATGTAGAGGACAGTAGAGGTAGAGGACAGTAGAGGGGTAACTGAATGCATGTAGAGGACGGTAGAGGAGTAACTGAATGCATGTAGAGGACAGTAGAGGGGTAACTGAATGCATGTAGAGGACAGTAGAGGGGTAACTGAATGCATGTAGAGGACAGTAGAGGGGTAACTGAAGGCATGTAGAGGACAGTAGAGGGGTAACTGAATGCATGTAGAGGACAGTAGAGGGGTAACTGAATGCATGTAGAGGACAGTAGAGGGGTAACTGAATGCATGTAGAGGACAGTAGAGGGGTAACTGAATGCATGTAGAGGACAGTAGAGGGGTAACTGAATGCATGTAGAGGTTAGTAGAGGGGTAACTGAATGCATGTAGAGGACAGTAGAGGGGTAACTGAATGCATGTAGAGGAAGGTAGAGGGGTAACTGAATGCATGTAGAGGACAGTAGAGGGGTAACTGAATGCATGTAGAGGACAGTAGAGGGTAACTGAATGCATGTAGAGGACAGTAGAGGGGTAACTGAATGCATGTAGAGGACAGTAGAGGGGTAACTGAATGCATGTAGAGGACAGTAGAGGGGTAACTGAATGCATGTAGATGACAGTAGAGGGGTAACTGAATGCATGTAGAGGACAGTAGAGGGGTAACTGAATGCATGTAGAGGACAGTAGAGGGGTAACTGAATGCATGTAGAGGACAGTAGAGGGGTAACTGAATGCATGTAGAGGACAGTAGAGGGGTAACTGAATGCATGTAGAGGACAGTAGAGGGGTAACTGAATGCATGTAGAGGACAGTAGAGGGGTAACTGAATGCATGTAGAGGACAGTAGAGGGGTAACTGAATGCATGTAGAGGACAGTAGAGGTAGAGGACAGTAGAGGGGTAACTGAATGAATGTAGAGGACAGTAGAGGGGTAACTGAATGCATGTAGAGGACAGTAGAGGGGTAACTGAATGCATGTAGAGGACAGTAGAGGGGTAACTGAATACATGTAGAGGACAGTAGAGGGGTAACTGAATGCATGTAGAGGACAGTAGAGGGGTAACTGAATGCATGTAGAGGACAGTAGAGGGGTAACTGAATGCATGTAGAGGACAGTAGAGGGGTAACTGAATGCATGTAGAGGACAGTGGGATGGCCTTCTCACCTTCTTCACTGGCCAGAGGTAAATCGCTCGCCAGGAAGCTTAAGACACAGACACCCGAGTCCACATGAACCAGACATGGCTTAAAAGGCATTACAACTCTGGGAGCTTTTAACTATGTTGTTATATGTTGGCACCAATAAAAAATGGTCTGTCTTACTCACTCTCTTTGTGCGTGAGTGTGTGTGTCTTACTCTCTCACTCTCTTTGTGCGTGAGTGTGTGTGTGTCTTACTCTCTCACTCTCTTTGTGCGTGAGTGTGTGTGTGTGTGTCTTACTCTCTCACTCTCTTTGTGCGTGAGTGTGTGTGTGTGTGTGTCTTACTCTCTCACTCTCTTTGTGCGTGTTTGTGTGTGTGTCTTACTCTCTCACTCTCTTTGTGCGTGTTTGTGTGTGTCTTACTCTCTCACTCTCTTTGTGCGTGTGTGTGTGTGTGTCTTACTCTCTCACTCTCTTTGTGCGTGAGTGTGTGTGTGTCTTACTCTCTCACTCTCTTTGTGCGTGAGTGTGTGTGTGTGTGTGTCTTACTCTCTCACTCTCTTTGTGCGTGAGTGTGTGTGTGTGTGTCTTACTCTCTCACTCTCTTTGTGCGTGTTTGTGTGTGTGTCTTACTCTCTCACTCTCTTTGTGCGTGTGTGTGTGTGTGTCTTACTCTCTCACTCTCTTTGTGCGTGAGTGTGTGTGTGTGTGTGTGCGTGATAACATCATCCTATTTTCTAGGACAATGAGGTAGTTCAGGGTTGCTTTTCTGCCTATTCTCCCTTTTCAGAGAAAATACATGTCTCCACTAATATTGTTGGACATGTTTCCCAATTTCTCGTCTTTGGTTTTATCCCTTTATATTGCCTCAGACTTGGTCTTATACCTTCGCCTTTAATCATTGCTAATAAAAAATCAAATAAATCCCTGCTATGATTTTTAATGGCTGCCAATGCTTCATGTTGCCGAGCTGGCTATTGCCAGACGATAATCAACTGCTGGGAACACACAGCCGTTCACTGCACTACAGGGCACACAGACACACCACAGTCACATTGCTAGGGCTGGTCAGTAGATCCTCATTAGCTTAATACGCCGAGTGTACAAAACATTAGGAACACCTGCTCTTTCCATGACATAGGCTGACCAGGTGAATCCAGCTGGAAGCTGTGATCCCTTATTGATGTCACTGGTTAAATCCACTTCAATCAGTGTAGATGAAGGGGAGGAGGCAGGAGAATGATTGTTAAGCCTTGAGACAACTGAGATATGGATTGTGTGTGTGTGTGCCATTCAGAGGGTGAATTGGCAATACCAAAGATTTAAGTGCCTTTGAATGGTTGTATGGTAGTACAGTTGGTTCAGGCACACCGGTTTCTGTCAAGAACTGCAACTCAGCTGGTTCCAACACACTCAACAGTTTCCCGTGTGTATCAAGATTGGTCCACCACCCAAAGGACATCCAGCCAACTTGACACAACTGTGGGAAGCATTGGAGGCAATGGATAGAGGCAACATGGATATCCTCTTTAGGATATAGGATAGAGGGAGTAGAGAATAGAGGACAGAGGATAGAGTATAGAATAGAGGATAGAGTATAGAGAATAGAGAATAGAGGATAGAGGGAGTAGAGAAAAGAGGATAGAGACTAGAGGATAGAGGATAGAGGGAGTAGAGAAAAGAGGATAGAGAATAGAGGATAGAGAATAGAGGATAGAGAATAGAGGATAGAGAATAGAGGATAGAGAATAGAGTATAGAGGATAGAGGATAGAGAATAGAGGGAGTAGAGAATAGAGGATAGAGGATAGAGGGAGTAGAGAAAAGAGGATAGAGAATAGAGGATAGAGAATAGAGGATAGAGAATAGAGGATAGAGAATAGAGGATAGAGAATAGAGAATAGAGGATAGAGGGAGTAGAGAATAGAGGATAGAGGATAGAGAATAGAGAATAGAGGACAGAGAATAGAGGATAGAGGATAGAGAATAGAGGATAGAGGATAGAGGGAATAGAGGATAGAGGATAGAGAATAGAGGATAGAGGGAGGAGAGGATAGAGGATAGAGGATAGGGGAGTAGAGAATAGAAGATAGAGAATAGAGGATCGAGGAGGTAGAGAATAGATGATAGAGGATAGAGGGAGTAGAGAATAGAGGATAGAGGATAGAGGGAGTAGAGAATAGAGGATAGAGAATATAGGATATAGGGAGTAGAGAATAGAGGATAGAGGATATAGGGAGTAGAGATTAGAGGATAGAGGATAGAGGGAGTAGGGAATAGAGGATAGAGAATAGAGGATAGAGGATAGAGGGAGTAGAGGATAGAGGATAGAGAATAGAGGATATAGGGAGTAGAGAATAGAAGATAGAGGATAGATGATAGAGGATATAGGGAGTAGAGAATAGAGGATAGAGGATAGAAGGAGTAGGGAATAGAGGATAGAGGATAGATGATAGAGGATATAGGGAGTAGAGCATAGAGGATAGAGGGAGTAGGGAATAGAGGATAGAGAATAGAGGATAGAGGATATAGGGAGTAGAGAATAGAGGATAGAGGGAGTAGAGAATAGAGGATAGAGGATAGAGGGAGTAGGGAATAGAGGATAGATGATAGAGGATATAGGGAGTAGAGAATAGAGGATAGAGGATAGAGGGAGTAGGGAATAGAGGATAGAGGATAGATCATAGAGGATATAGGGAGTAGAGAATAGAGGATAGAGGATAGAGGGAGTAGAGGATAGAGGATAGAGAATAGAGGATTGAGGGAGTAGAGAATATTGGATGGAGGAGAGAGGATAGAGGGAGTAGAGGATAGAGAATAGAGGATAGAGGATAGAGGGAGTAGAGTATAGAGGATAGAGGATAGAGGGAGTAGAGAATAGAGAATAGAGGATAGAGGATAGAGGGAGTAGAGAATAGAGGATAGAGGATAGAGGGAGTAGAGAATAGAGGATAGAGGATAGATCATAGAGGATATAGGGAGTAGGGAATAGAGGATAGAGGGAGTAGAGAAATAGAGGATAGAGGATAGAGGATAGAGGGAGTAGGGAATAGAGGATAGAGGGAGTAGAGAATAGAGGATAGAGGATAGAGGGAGTAGGGAATAGAGGATAGAGGGAGTAGAGAAAATATAGGATGGAGGATAGAGGGAGTAGAGAATAGAGGATAGAGGGAGTAGGGAATAGAGGATAGAGGGAGTAGGGAATAGAGGATAGAGGATAGATGATAGAGGGAGCAGAGAATAGAAGATAGAGGGAGTAGGGAATAGAGGATAGAGGGAGCAGAGAATAGAGGATAGAGGGAGTAGGGAATAGAGGATAGAGGGAGTAGGGAATAGAGGATAGAGGGAGTAGGGAATAGAGGATAGAGGGAGTAGGGAATAGAGGATAGAGGATAGATGATAGAGGGAGCAGAGAATAGAGGATAGAGGGAGTAGAGAATAGAGGATAGAGGATAGAGGGAGTAGGGAATAGAGGATAGAGGGAGTAGAGAAAATATAGGATGGAGGATAGAGGGAGTAGAGAATAGAGGATAGAGGATAGATCATAGAGGATATAGGGAGTAGGGAATAGAGGATAGAGGGAGTAGAGAAATAGAGGATAGAGGATAGAGGGAGTAGGGAATAGAGGATAGAGGGAGCAGAGAATAGAGGATAGAGCGAGTAGAGAATAGAGGATAGAGGGAGTAGGGAATAGAGGATAGAGGGAGTAGAGAAATAGAGGATAGAGGATAGAGGATAGAGGGAGTAGGGAATAGAGGATAGAGGGAGTAGAGAATAGAGGATAGAGGATAGAGGGAGTAGAGGATAGAGGATAGAGGATAGAGGAGTAGAGGATAGAGGATAGAGGATAGAGGGAGTAGGGAATAGAGGATAGAGGATAGAGGGAGTAGAGGATAGAGGGAGTAGGGAAATAGAGGAGTGAGGGAGTACCAGTACCAGTACGTGTGTCTACCAGATCGGTGCATCATGTTATTAAAGTGGCCTAGGCTTGTTACCACCGTGATGCTGTGTTGGTTTGTGAGTTGATGGCTGCTGTGTGTCTACCAGTACGGTTGTGGATGATGTCATAACAGAATTGAACAGTACCTTGTACAGCCTAATGGCAGCCTCGTGTCGTTGGTTGGTGGCGTGCAGCCGCAGTTTATCCACACTGTTGCTGTAGTAGTCGCACGCGTTGCACTTCAGATGCACGGGGTTGCCGATGGCGACGCACTTCAACCTCCACTGGTTGGCTTTCCCTCCTTCCTTGATGTGCGCCACCAGCTGATGTTTCTGCATGTGTTTGTCTGTCTTACAGTGCAGCTGGAAGTTGGCCTTGAGCTGGGTGTTGTAGGTGCACAGCTTGCACTGGTACACATCTCCCACAATGCCACGCCACTCGTCCTCGGGCAGGGTGCGTTCCGCGTTGACGTGGGCGCCCAGCACCTCCAGGCTGTCGGAGGTGAAGCGGCTGCAGATGGAACACTGGTAGATGTGGACCGATGGGTCGCTGATGGGTGGGGAGAGCTCGCCACTGCCGCAGGAGAGGACGGACAGGTCGTCAGCCATCAGCTGACCACTGGCCAGACGCAGCTCCGCAGACAAGTCATTATTCACTGGGGACAGAGAGAGAGAGTGACGGTTAGAGAAAGAAGAGAGGTGACACAGAGAGAGTGATTTGGAAGACAAGGAGAATAAGAGAGAAGGAAAGGTAGAGGAGGTGGAGGTGGTGGAAGTGGATGTGGAGGTGGAGGAGGAGGTGGTGGAGGTGGAGGAGGTGGTGGAGGAGGAGGTGGAGGAGGTAGAGGTGGTGGAGGAGGTGGAGGTGGAGGTGGTGGAGGTGGAGGAGGAGGTGGTGGAGGAGGTGGAGGAGGAGGTGGAGGAGGAGGTGGAGGTGGTGGAGGTGGAGGAGGTGGAGGTGGTGGAGGAGTGAGGCATGAAGAAGAAGACTAGCCATAGCATAGCACTATAGGCCTCAGTCACACCAAAGGATTTGATCAATTAAAGCATTGCACAGACCCAGCGCCTACATACAAAGCCTTGACTATAAAAAAATATATAATAGGATTGGACAAGGATCAATTACAATCATCCCTTTCAACTTGTCAGCTTCCTCATCAGATAGTTTTAATGACTCTGGGCTAGGGCAGTGCAGGGCTAGCTTTAGAGTAGTGGGTAGCAAAGCTAGTAGGCCTTCTCACACAATATGAAACGCTGATCGATACAAAAGGAGCTCTGTTCTGTTACGACACTGCTTTCTCTCTCTCTCTCTCTCTCTGTCTGTCTCTCTCTCTCTCTCTCTCTCTCTCTCTCTCTCTCTCTCTCTGTCTCTCTCTCTCTCTCTGTTTCTCTCTCTCTCTCTCTCTCTCTCTCTCTCTGTCTCTCTCTCTCTCTCTCTGTCTGTCTCTCTCTGTCTCTCTCTCTCTCTCTCTCTCTCTCTCTGTCTCTCTCTGTCTCTCTCTCTCTCTGTCTCTCTCTCTCTCGGTCTCTCTGTCTCTCTCTCTCTCTCTCTCTAACTCTCTCTCTCCCTCTCCCTCTCCCTCTCTCTCTCTCGCTCTCTCTCTCTCTCAGTCCAAGGGGTTTTATTATCAGGGGAAACATATGTTAACTTTGCCAAAGTAAGTGAAGTGGATAATAAACAGAAGTGAAATAAACAATAAATAATGAACAGTAAACATTATACTCACAAACGTTTCAAATGAATAGAGACATTCCCTTGAAACGAATGTCATACTATGGCTATGTACAGTGTTACAACGATGTGCAAATGGTTAAAAATAAATACATGTAAATATGGGTTGTATTAATAATTGTGTTTGTTCTACACTGGTTCACCTTCTCTTGTGGTAACAGGTCACTAATCTTGCTGCTGTGATTTCACCCAGTAGTTATGAGTTTATCAAACTTTGATTTGTTTTGGAATTCTCTCTCTCTGTTGTGTCTCCTTTCCCAGAACATGTAGATAAAAGACTAACCCATTTGAATTGAAGAATTACACATTTGTATTTTTTTACAGTTCAAATCTGCTAATTTAGTCGTCATATTGTGTGTGTGTGTTCGTGTGTGTGTGTGTGTGTGTGTGTGTGTGTGTGTCTTTACACTAACGCATACTTACACTGACACTCCAACATACACCCACATGAAAACACACACACACACACACACACACACACACACACACACACACACACACAACACGTACATACAGGCACACTGTCGCCACACTTCCACACTCTGCTACTTTCTATTATCTATCCTATTCACTAAATCCCTAGGTATATACAGACACACTACTGTCTATTATCTATCCTAGTCACTAAACCCCTATGTATATACAGACACACTACTGTCTATTATCTATCCTAGTCACTAAACCCCTAGGTATATACAGACACACTACTGTCTATTATCTATCCTAGTCACTAAACCCCTATGTATATACAGACACACTACTGTCTATTATCTATCCTAGTCACTAAACCCCTATGTATATACAGACACACTACTGTCTATTATCTATCCCAGTCACTAAATCCCTAGGTATATACAGACACACTATTGTCTATTATCTATCCTAGTCACTAAACCCCTATGTATATACAGACACACTACTGTCTATTATCTATCCTAGTCACTAAACCCCTAGGTATATACAGACACACTACTGTCTATTATCTATCCTAGTCACTAAACCCCTATGTATATACAGACACACTACTGTCTATTATCTATCCTAGTCACTAAACCCCTAGGTATATACAGACACACTACTGTCTATTATCTATCCTAGTCACTAAATCCCTATGTATATACAGGAACACTACTGTCTATTATCTATCCTAGTCACTAAACCCCTATGTATATACAGACACACTACTGTCTATTATCTATCCCAGTCACTAAATCCCTAGGTATATACAGACACACTACTGTCTATTATCTATCCTAGTCACTAAACCCCTATGTATATACAGACACACTACTGTCTATTATCTATCCTAGTCACTAAACCCCTATGTATATACAGGAACACTACTGTCTATTATCTATCCTAGTCACTAAACTCCTAGGTATATACAGACACACTACTGTCTATTATCTATCCTAGTCACTAAACCCCTTCGTATATACAGGAACACTACTGTCTATTATCTATCCTAGTCACTAAACCCCTATGTATATACAGACACACTACTGTCTATTATCTATCCTAGTCACTAAACCCCTATGTATATACAGACACACTACTGTCTATTATCTATCCTAGTCACTAAACCCCTAGGTATATACAGACACACTACTGTCTATTATCTATCCTAGTCACTAAACCCCTAGGTATATACAGGAACACTACTGTCTATTATCTATCCTAGTCACTAAACCCCTACGTATATACAGGAACACTACTGTCTATTATCTATCCTAGTCACTAAACCCCTAGGTATATACAGGAACACTACTGTCTATTATCTATCCTAGTCACTAAACCCCTACGTATATACAGGAACACTACTGTATATTATCTATCCTAGTCACTAAACCCCTAGGTATATACAGACACACTACTGTCTATTATGTATCCTGTTTTTGCTTTGTCATTATGGGGTTTTGTGTGTAGATTGATGAGTGTGGAAAAAACAATTTAATCAAATTTTAGAATAAGGCTGTATCATAACAAAATGTGGAAAAAGTCAAGAATAGTCTGAATAAGACAGCCAGGGAGAGGAGAAAGGGAGGACAGAGGGAAAAAGAGAAAGGATACGGAGGACAGAAGACAGAGGGAAAAAGAGAAAGGATACGGAGGACAGAAGACAGAGGGAAAAAGAGAAAGGATACGGAGGACAGAGGACAGAGGGAAAAAGAGAAAGGATACGGAGGACAGAAGACAGAGGGAAAAAGAGAAAGGATACGGAGGACAGAGGGAAAAAGAGAAAGGATACGGAGGACAGAAGACAGAGGGAAAAAGAGAAAGGATACGGAGGACAGAGGGAAAAAGAGAAAGGATACGGAGGACAGAGGACAGAGGACAGAGGGAAATTATGGGCTATGAGTTATGGGCCAGATAGACACAGAGAAATAGAAGAGAGAGACATATGTTCTAGAGGAGGTATGGGCCAGATAGACACAGAGAAATAGAAGAGAGAGACATATGTTCTAGAGGAGGTATGGGCCAGATAGACACAGAGCAATAGAAGAGAGAGACATATGTTCTGGGGGAGTTATGGGCCAGATAGACACAGAGAAATAGAAGAGAGAGACATATGTTCTAGAGGAGGTATGGGCCAGATAGACACAGAGAAATAGAAGAGAGAGACATATGTTCTAGAGGAGGTATGGGCCAGATAGACACAGAGCAATAGAAGAGAGAGACATATGTTCTGGGGGAGTTATGGGCCAGATAGACACAGAGCAATAGAAGAGAGAGACATATGTTCTGGGGGAGTTATGGGCCAGATAGACACAGAGCAATAGAAGAGATAGACATATGTTCTAGAGGAGTTATGGGCCAGATAGACACAGAGCAATAGAAGAGAGAGACATATGTTCTAGAGGAGGTATGGGCCAGATAGACACAGAGCAATAGAAGAGAGAGACATATGTTCTAGAGGAGTTATGGGCCAGATAGACACAGAGCAATAGAAGAGAGAGACATATGTTCTGGAGGAGTTATGGGCCAGATAGTCACAGAGCAATAGAAGAGAGAGACATATGTTCTGGAGGAGTTATGGGCCAGATAGACACAGAGCAAAACTAAGAGAGACATATGTTCTGGAGGAGGTATGGGCCAGATAGACACAGAGCAATAGAAGAGAGAGACATATGTTCTGGGGGAGTTATGGGCCAGATAGACACAGAGCAAAGGAAGAGAGAGACATATGTTCTAGAGGAGTTATGGGCCAGATAGACACAGAGCAATAGAAGAGAGAGACATATGTTCTAGAGGAGTTATGGGCCAGATAGACACAGAGCAATAGAAGAGAGAGACATATGTTCTAGAGGAGGTATGGGCCAGATAGACACAGAGCAATAGAAGAGAGAGACATATGTTCTGGAGGAGTTATGGGCCAGATAGTCACAGAACAATAGAAGAGAGAGACATATGTTCTGGAGGAGTTATGGGCCAGATAGACACAGAGCAAAACTAAGAGAGACATATGTTCTGGAGGAGGTATGGGCCAGATAGAGACAGATCAAAACTAAGAGAGACATATGTTCTGGAGGAGTTATGGGCCAGATAGACACAGAGCAATAGAAGAGAGAGACATATGTTCTGGGGGAGTTATGGTTCAGATAGACACAGAGCAAAGGAAGAGAGAGACATATGTTCTAGAGGAGTTATGGGCCAGATAGAGACAGATCAAAACAAAGAGTGACATATGTTCTGGAGGAGTTATGGGCCAGATAGACACAGAGCAATAGAAGAGAGAGACATATGTTCTGGAGGAGTTATGGGCCAGATAGACACAGAGCAATAGAAGAGAGAGACATATGTTCTGGAGGAGTTATGGGCCAGATAGTCACAGAGCAATAGAAGAGAGAGACATATGTTCTGGAGGAGTTATGGGCCAGATAGACACAGAGCAAAACTAAGAGAGACATATGTTCTGGAGGAGGTATGGGCCAGATAGACACAGAGCAATAGAAGAGAGAGACATATGTTCTGGGGGAGTTATGGGCCAGATAGACACAGGGCAATAGAAGAGAGAGACATATGTTCTAGAGGAGGTATGGGCCAGATAGACACAGAGCAATAGAAGAGAGAGACATATGTTCTAGAGGAGGTATGGGCCAGATAGACAAAGAGCAATAGAAGAGAGAGACATATGTTCTAGAGGAGGTATGGGCCAGATAGACACAGATCAATAGAAGAGAGAGACATATGTTCTAGAGGAGGTATGTGCCAGATAGACACAGAGCAATAGAAGAGAGAGAAAGAAAGAGAAGGAGAGAGTGACAGAAAAATAAAGCGTTAACAGTCACCCTGATTCTCACCTAGCCCAGAGCTGAGTGCAGTAGCCGTATTGGGGTCCAGCTGGAAAGGGTTAATAATCATCTGGGCGTCTGGGCCGGGGCTCTCCAGCTTGACCCCGGTCAGGCCGATGTTCTGAGCCAGGTAGTACTGGTAGAGCTCAGCCTCGGCCGGGGCCAGACCCAGGTGCAGACCGTGTTGAATCTGCTTCATGTTCTGTTGCAGCAGCATCATGTTGTGCATGTGTTTCTCGCTGGTCATGTGGATGCGCAGGTTCCTCGCCACGTTGGTCTCGTAGTCACACACCTGGACGAGGAGGGGAGGTGTACATATATATATATATGAATAGGTTGAATGGGTTGTCAAAGGATGTGTGGTAACTATAGTACTCATATACAGGTGTACAAGTTTACAAAGTCGAAAAGTGTCAGTCAAACAGAGTAAGAAGAAGCTACGTCAAGACACT
>NC_088401.1:15639849-15642349 GCF_034236695.1 Oncorhynchus nerka | reverse complement strand
AGGCAGACGAGTGTTGGGGCAGTGGTGCTCCATGTACTGCTGTAAACTGGAGAAGGAGGTGGAACATTCGTTACAGGGGATCTCCTTCACTGGGGCCACCAGCGAAGCAGCAGTGTGGGCATGGTCCGAACCCAATACAATAATCCCGGTCCCGGTAACAGTCCCGTTTCCGGTAAAGCTTTCTATGCGGCTGTGCTGCTCAGTCTTCAGCGGGCTGCCGGTGTCTGTGGTATTATTGGGGGAAGCTGGGCTGTGCTCTGGTGCAGCGGCGGTGTGATTGGTGTCAGAGTTGGGATCCATCCCAGCGGCAACTGCAGTTCGGTCTCTCTCGGTCTTCTCTGCGTCACGCGGCCCTGTTGGCAGCAACAACAGCTTCTGACCATTTTCCTGCCACAAGACCATAGAAGGGGAGTCACAGGTTGCCATGGCGACCTCTACATGGGGCTCTCATCTCATCCAGCCGGACAGGGACCTAAAGAGAAAAAGAGAATGTCTTTACAAAAGTATTACAGCAATAGCAATCACACAGTTTATCATTAACGGTCAATAATATAACAAAAATAATGTTAAGATCCTGCACCCATAATTCCATAATTGATGTGACAATTGAACACTGACTGCCAGGGAAGGCCTACCACAGAGGCATCAGTTAAAGGAGCCGCCTGACAACCTGTGAAAAGAGAAAATCCAATATAAACTATAGATCTGAGTGGCTTTGTCTTAGAGCAGACAGCCAGAGCCCATCGCCTAACCCTGAAAACTAGTGAACACCTCCACACAAAAGTTTCACTGCTTTCCTCTCTCTCTCTGACCACTCACTGATTAAAATGCCCTGGAAACAGAGGGAGGAGCGAACGAATGTGACTGAAACCTCGCTCTGGCCATGAAAGAAGGAGAAGAGTAAAGGAGCGAAGGAGAGAAAAGTCTCTCAGGCTCCTGTGTCGGTAAGAAAATCAGCTTAGCCTAAATCTGGGCCTGGTAAAGATCCCTCAGCAGGTAGATGAAACTCCCTGATTAACACACCAGCGTCATTCATTAAACCTCATCCCCAAGTGTGTGTGTGTGTGTGTGTGTGTGTGTGTGTGTGCGTGCGTGCGTGTGTGCGTGTGTGCGTGCGTGTGCGTGTGTGCGTGTGCGTGTGTGTGCGTGCGTGTGCGTGTGTGTGTGTGCGTGCGTGCGTGCGTGTGCGCGTGTGCGTGTGCGTGTGTGCGTGTGTGCGTGTGTGCGTGTGTGCGTGTGTGCGTGTGTGCGTGTGTGCGTGTGTGCGTGCGTGTGCGTGTGTGCGTGTGCGTGTGCGTGTGTGTGTGCGTGTGTGTGTGTGCGTGTGTGCGTGTGTGTGTGCGTGTGTGTGTGTGTGTGTGTGCGTGTGTGCGTGTGTGCGTGTGTGCGTGTGCGTGTGCGTGTGTGTGTGTGTGTGTGCGTGTGTGCGTGTGTGCGTGTGTGCGTGCGTGTGTGCGTGTGCGTGTGTGTGTGTGTGTGCGTGTGTGCGTGTGTGCGTGTGTGCGCGTGTGTGTGTGCGTGTGTGTGTGCGTGTGTGTGTGTGTGTGTGTGTGCGTGTGTGTGTGCGTGTGTGTGTGCGTGTGTGTGTGTGTGTGTGTGTGTGTGTGTGTGTGTGCGTGTGTGCGTGTGTGTGTGTGTGTGTGTGTGTGTGTGTGTGCGTGTGTGTGTGTGTGTGTGTGTGTGTGTGTGTGTGTGTGTTCTGTACCGTAATCAAGTCTAATCGGAGATGGCAGAGATGATACCATGTAGAATAGTACAGATGCAAAAAAAATGATAGATGAATAAATAGATGACACATCTGAGAAAATGTATTTCTGTGATTAATGTGGAAACAATGGGTTTTAATGCTGAGAGTCAGATGTTTGCCTACAGTGTTGAACATGTCTCTCAGTCTAACACACAGGCAGGCAGGCTACACAACAATAAAACCCGCTGTTCTTTCCCTCTAGTCTAGAAGCACTACGAGTATCTATGTCATTTTTACTCAGACACAATTTACCCATTACATTCTCCAAACATAAAATCACAAATCTGACCAGTTAGTCAAGTCAGGTCAACTTCATTCCGGCTTCTGTACCATCCTGTTTTAAGAAGCTTACAGGGAAAATATAATGGAGTCTGAAGCTGTTTAGTAGCAACGGGCTTTAAGTGCTAATATGAAAGAGACTAGAGGATTCATTCCTTGTCATTTTGCTTCTTATTTCCTCAGTAACAGACCAGGATGTGTGTGTTGGACATAAAAAAGTTGGTTTAACAGGAATGATGTATGAAGACGTAGCGTTGAGACATGTCTTGGAGACGTACCTATCTCTACACTGCATAAGACTCGCCACACATCCACCGACAGTAATCTAAGGTCAGTTTTGTGTTTCCCACTATAGCTAAGGTTAGAATTTGGGGAGGGTAAGTTGATCTGAGATCTGTGCTCACAGGCAATTCCTACACATAGCGTGCTAACAACTAGTTAATGCTACGTCTATCTAGTAAACCTACTGCCAGT
>NC_088401.1:15602349-15634849 GCF_034236695.1 Oncorhynchus nerka | reverse complement strand
AGGAATAGAGAGACACACAACTCTAATGCTCTAGGTAGAATACACTTCTTAACCACAAATCTAGGATCAGATGAACCCACCCTCAATCCTAACCGTCACCATTAGGTCGATGGGAATATATCTGACGTCGTACAGGGAGAGTGGTAGGTAGCCTAGCAGCAGGTAGGTAGCAGCAGGTAGCCTAGCGGCAGGTAGCAGCAGGTAGGTAGCCTAGCAGCAGGTAGCCTAGCGGCAGGTAGCCTAGTGGCAGGTAGCCAAGCGGCAGGTAGCAGCAGGTAGGTAGCAGCAGGTAGGTAACAGCAGGTAGCCTAGCAGCAGGTAGCCTAGCAGCAGGTAGGTAGCAGCAGGTACATAGCAGCAGGTAGGTAGCAGCAGGTACGTAGCAGCAGGTACGTAGCAGCAGGTAGGTAGCAGCAGGTACGTAGCAGCAGGTAGGTAGCAGCAGGTAGGTAGCAGCAGGTAGCCTAGCAGCAGGTAGCCTAGCGGCAGGTAGCAGCAGGTAGGTAGCAGCAGGTAGCCTAGCGGCAGGTAGCCAAGCGGCAGGTAGAAGCAGGTAGCCTAGCAGGAGGTAGCCTAGCGGCAGGTAGCCAAGCGACAGGTAGAAGCAGGTAGCTTAGCGGCAGGTAGCAGCAGGTAGCCTAGTGGCACGTAGCCTAGCAGCAGGTAAAAGCAGGTTGCCTAGCGACAGGTAGCCTAGCAGCAGGTAGCCTTGCAGCAAGTAGCCTAGCAGCAGGTAGCCTAGTGGCAGGTAGCCTAGCAGCAGTTAGCCAAGCGGCAGGTAGCCTAGCAGCAGCTAGCAGCAGGTAGCCTGAGCTGCCAACGTGGAATAATCTGCAGTTCTGGTATTGAGCAAGGCAGTGAACCCCTGCAGCCCCACCCACCTCTCTGATTCAGAGGGGTTGGGTTAAATGCGGATGACACATTTCAGTTGAACTGTGCTTAAGGGCAACTTATTAATTCTCAGAATCAAATATTACAGTATAAAGATACCTCCAGACACAGAACTAAGTTCTGTTTTGCTTTTCCCTGTCTGACATTTTGGAGGGTAAGCTGATGCCAGATCTGTACCTTCCACCGCTAGCAGCACTAGAAAGGAAACAGGTTGAAAAGACATCGCTTCAACTCAAAAGTAAGCAGAGTAAACAGACTGTAGGGCTCCAGTCGCCTGGCCACACTGCTTCTCCGGCTAAAGAGTTTACTACATCAAAGCAATACACAATCTACATAGCTAATGTCTTTAGAGAGAGAGAGACAAGGGGGAGAGAGAATCTGAAGTTGGGGGAGACAAGGGTGGGGGGGGAGAGAGAATCTGAAGTTGAATGACTAATGTTTGCTGACGATTTGGTGCTTCTGACACAAACCAAGGAGGGCCTACAGCAGCACCTATATATTCTGAACAGATTCTGTCAGACCTGGGCCCTGACAGTAACTCTCGGTAGGACCAAAATAATGGTGTTCCAAAAAAGGGCCAATCGCCAGGACCACAAATATAAATTCCATCTAGACACCGTTGCCCTACAGCGCATAAAATACTATACATTCATTGGCCTAAACATCAGAGCCACAGTTAACTTCCACAAAGCTGTGAACGATCTTAGAGACAAGGCAAGAAGGGCAAGACATAGCAATTAGGATCTGTCTAAAAAATACTTTATACATGTAGGCTATGTGCACACTGCCCACAAAATGAGCTGGAAACTGAGCTGCACTTCCTAACCTCCTGCCCAATTTTATTTTATTTTATTTTATTTAACCAGGCAAGTCAGTTAAGAACAAATTCTTATTTTCAATGACGGCCTGGGAACAGTGGGTTAACTGCCTGTTCAGGGGCAGAACGACAGATTTGTACCTTGTCGGCTCGGGGGTTTGAACTTGCAACCTTCCGGTTACTAGTCCAACGCTCTAACCACTAGGCTACCCTGCCGCCTCAATGTATATTAGAGACACATATTTCCCTCAGATTACACAGATCCACAAAGAATTTGAAACAAAGCGATTTTGATAAACTCCCATATCTACTGGGTAAAATACCACAGTGTGACATCACATCAGCAAGATTTGTGACCTGTTGCCACAAGAAAAGGGCAACCAGTGAAGAACAAACACCATTGATATACAACCCATATTTATGTGTATTTGTGTTCCCTTTTATACTTTAACCATTTGCACATTGTTACAACACAGTATATATATATATAATATGACATTATCAATTGTCTTTATTCTTTTGGACCTTCAATGAGTGTAATGTTTACTGTTCATTTTTACCGTTTATTTAACTTTTGTATATTATCTACCTCACTTGCTTTGGCAATGTTAACATATGTTTCCCATGCCAATAAAGCCCTTGAAATGAATTGAATTACGAGACAGAGAGAGAGAGACAGAGAGAGAGAGAGAGAGAGAGAGAGAGAGAGAGAGAGAGAGAGAGGAGAGAGTGAGAGAGAGGGGGGAGAGAGAGAGTGAGAGAGAGAGAGAGAGAGAGAGAGGGGGGAGAGAGAGAGAGAGTGAGAGAGAGAGAGAGAGAGAGAGAGAGAGAGAGGGGGGGAGAGAGAGAGAGAGAGAGAGAGAGAGAGAGAGAGAGAGAGAGAGAGAGAGAGAGAGAGAGAGGGGGAGAGAGAGGGGGAGAGAGAGAGAGAGTGAGAGAGAGAGAGAGAGAGAGAGGAGAGAGAGAGAGAGAGAGAGAGAGAGAGAGAGAGAGAGAGGGGGAGAGAGAAAAGCAGGAATCTGGGAACACGCTCCCGATAATTAGGTTTGAATGGAAATGAACCACACAAACAAAGGGCACCCTATGTCCTGACAATTATACCACACACTCACACTTTTCCTGACACAATTATACTTTACATTAACCAGCTTAGAGGCTCTTGCTGGTCTCTCTCTCTCGCAAAAATGTGTGAGGACCTTCGCTGTCACAGAGCCAACCCCCCTCCCCTTCACACACACACACACACACACACACACACACACACACACACACACACACACACACACACACACACACACACACAGTGCAACTTCAGCCCTCAGCGCCACAGAAGGGGAGAAGGTAATTAAGTTTGAAAGAAAAGAGCCCCGCAACAAACAATGCTGCACTGTCCGAGGGGAGGGGGAGGAGAGGGAGGATGAGAGGGGGGGGATGGGGGAGGACGAGGAAAACCATTAGTATTCACTGGCCGGGTGAACAAGAAAAGAAGAGAGGGAAGAGGGCAAAGGGGAAATCTGTCTGGCTCTCTGTTTTTCTCTTTCAAAGCAGGAGACCGTTTTATCTGTTTCCTCCACCTACTCACATCTGGTTTCATATCAGTCTTCTCCTCTCTCCTCTCTTCTGCTACTTCTGTGGGTTTGGGTTCCCATGTGGTTTGGTCTGTCCCACTACTCAATCTCTCTCTCTCTCTCTCTCTCTCTCTCTCTCTCTCTCTCTCTCTCTCTCTCTCTCTCTCTCTCTCTCTCTCTCTCTCTCTCTCTCTCTCTCTCTCTAACATGAATTACCTCTGTCTCACAATTACCTCTGTCTCACGCACACACACACACACACACACACACACACACACACACACACACACACACACACTTACACAGATACACAAAACCTCTAGAACCTGAACTACCGACCCCTCTCTCTCAATTCAATTCAATGTTCAATTTAAGGAGCTTTATTGGCATTGGAAACATGTTAACAAGTGAAATAGATAATAAACAAATGTGAAATAAACACTGACAAATGTTCCCAAAAAATTAATTAATTTCAAATGTTATATTATGTCTAATTATAGTGTTTAATGACGTGCAAATCGTTCAGGTACAAAAGGTAAATAAATAAACATAAATATAGGTTGTATTATAGGTTGTATTTACAATGGTGTTGGTTATTCACTGGTTGCCCTTTTCTTGTGGCTACAGGTCACAAATATTGCTGCTGTGATGGCACACTGTGGTATTTCACCCAGTAGATATGGGAGTCTATCAAAATTGGATTTGTTTTCAAATTCTTTGTGGATCTGTGTAATCTGAGGGAAATATGTGTCTCTAATATGGTCATACATTTGGCAGGATGTTAGGATGTGCAGCTCAGTTTCCACCTCATTTTGTGGGCAGTGTGCACATAGCCTGTCTTCTCTTGAGAGCCAGGTCTGCCTACGGAAATCTGCATGCAGAGTCTCAATTTGGTGCTTGTCCCATTTTGTGAAGTCTTGGTTGGTGAGCGGACCCCAGACCTCACAACCATAAAGGGCAATGGGCTCTTTAACTGATTCAAGTATTTTTAGCCAGATCCTAATTGGTATGTAGAATTTGATGTTCCTGTTGATAGCATAAAAGGCCCTTTTTTGCCTTGTGTCTCAGATCATTCACATCTTTGTGGAAGTTACCTGTGGTGCTGATGTTTAGGCCGAGGTATGTATAGTTTGTGTGCTTTAGGGCAACGGTGTCTAAATGGAATTTGTATTTTGTGGTGCTGGCGACTGGACCTTTTTGGAACACCATTATTTTGGTCCTACTGAGATTTACTGTCAGGGCCCAGGTCTGGCAGAATCTGTGCAGAAGATCTAGGTGCTGATGTAGGCCCTCCTTAGTTGGGGTCATAAGCACCAGATCATCAGCAAACAGTAGACATTTGATTTCAGATTCCAGTAGGGTGATGCCGGGTGCTGCAGACTGTTCTAGTGCCCACGACAGTTCATTGATATGTACACTACCATTCAAAAATTTGGGGTCACTTAGAAATGTCCTTGTTTTTTGGAAGAAAAGCAAATTTTTTGTCCATTAAAATAACATCAAATTAATCAGAAATACAGTGTAGACATTGTTAATGTTGTAAATGACAATTGTTGCTGGAAATTGGCAGATTTTTTTTTATAGAATATCTACATAGGACTAGCAATCATCTACATAGCAATCATCACTCCTGTGTTCCAATGGCACGTTGTGTTAGCCAATCCAAGTTTAGAAAGGTAATACAATAGAGAGAGGAGTGGGAGGCCCTGGTGAACAACTGAGCAAGAGGACAAGTGTATTAGAGTGTCAAGTTTGAGAAGCAGACGCCTCACAAGTCCTCAACTGGCAGCTTCATTACATACAGTGGGTAGTAGACTTTTACAGTAGACATTTTCCCATCATAGTCTACAATGCCTTGCAAAAGTATTCACCCCCTTGGCGTTTTTCCTATTTTGTTACATAACAACCTGTAATTTAAATGGATTTTTATTTGGATTTCATGTAATGGACATACACAAAATACTTCAAATTGGTGAAGTTAAATGCAATTTTTATTTATTTTTTAAATAAAAAAACATGAAAAGTGGTGGGTGCATATGTGTTCACCCCTTTTGCTGTGAAGCCCCTAAATAAGATCTGGTGCAACCAATTACCTTCATAAGTCATATAATTAGTTAAATAAAGTCCACCTGTGTGCAATCTAAGTGTCACATGATCTGTCACATGATCTCATTATATATACACCTGTTCTGAAAGGCCCCAGAGTCTGCAACACCATTAAGCAAGGGGCTCCAACAAGCAAGTGGCACCATGAAGACCAAGGAGCTCTCCAAACAGGTCAGGGACAAAGTTGTGGAGAAGTACAGATCAGGGTTGGGTTATAAACAAATATCAGAAACTTTGAACATCCCACGTAGCACCATTAAATCCATTATTAAAAAATGGAAAGAATATGTCACCACAACGAACCTGCCAAGAGAAGGCCGCCCACCAAAACTCATGGACCAGGCAAGGAGGGCATTAACCTCTTAAGTCGACCCTCTACTTTTTTGAACATTCTGTTAAAAATCGCGCAACATTTCAGCGCCCTGCTACTCATGCCAGGAATATAGTATATGCATTTGCTTAGTCTGTGTGGATAGAAAACACTCAGACGTTTATAAAACTGGTTAAATCACTGCTGTGGCTTTACCAGAACGGCATTTACATCGAAAAGCACAGGAAAAACTGATCACTGAAAATGGGAAAATATATCCATGCGCTACTTGAACCCATTGATAAAGGTGAACCACAATTAATTGACTGAGGTTGCAGTACCTACAGCTTCCACACGGTGTCTAGAGTCTTGTCATTTCCCTTCGAGTTTTTTCTTGGTCAAACACATGCAGGGCACCGTATCTCCTTTGGTCTAGGTACCGGATATTTTCGTTGAGTTTCTAGCCGGACATTTTTCCAGACGGACAGCTAATGATCTTTACATCGCCTCCTGATGAATTTTATCACTTATTAACGTTTACTAATACCTAAAGTTGCATTACAAACGTATTTCGAAGTGTTTTGTGAAAGTTTATCGTCGACTTTTTGAATTTTAAAAAATGACGTTACATTTTGAAACGATGTTTTTTTCGTTTATCACACAGTCTACATATAACGATATCTAGGCTTTATATGGACCGATTTAATCGAAATAAAGACCCAAATAGTGTTTATGGGACATCTAGGAGTGCCAACAAAGAAGATGGTGAAAGGTAATGAATGTTTTCTATTTTATTGTGCGGTTTGTGTAACGCCGAAATGCTAATTATTTTGTTTACGTCCCCTGTGGGTCTTTTGGGGTGTTACATGCTATCAGATAATAGCTTCTCATGCTTTCGCCGAAAAGCATTTTAAAAATCTGACTTGTTGCCTGGATTCACAACGAGTGTAGCTTTAATTCGATACCCTGCATGTGTATTTTAATGAACTTTTGAGTTTTAACTAATACTATTAGCATTTAGCGTAGCGCATTTGCATTTCCAGAGCTCTAGTTGGGACGCAAGCGTCCCGAGTAGAAGCAACAGGTTAATCAGAGTGGCAACAAAGAGACCAAAGAAAACCCTGAAGGAGCTGCAAAGCTCCACAGCGGAGATTGGAGTATCTGTCGATAGGACCACTTTAAACCATACACTCCACAGAGCTGGGCTTTACGGAAGTGTGGCCAGAAAAAAGCCATTGCTTAAAGAAAAAAATAAGCAAACACATTTGGTGTTCACCAAAAGGCATGTGGGAGACTCCCCAAACATATGCAAGAAGGTACTCTGGTCAGATGAGGCGAAAATGTAGCTTTTTGGCCATCGAGGAAAACTCTATGTCTGGCGCAAACCCAAAACCTATCATCACCCCCAGGATACCATCCCCATGGTGGCGGCAGCATCAGGCTGTGGGGATGTTTTCCACCTGCAGGGAAAACTGGTCAGAATTGAAGGAATGATGAATAGCGTTAAATACGGGGAAATACTTGATTCTTGAGAGAAACCTTTTTCATTCTCCCAGAGATTTGAGACTGGGACGGAGGTTCACCTTCCAGCAGGACAATGGCCCTAAGCATACTGCTAAAGCAACACTCTAGTGGTTTAAGGGGAAACATTTAAATGTCTTGGAATGGCCTAGGCAAAGCCCAGACCTCAATCCAATTGAGAATCTGTTAAAGATTGCTGTACAACAGCAGAACCCATCCAACTTGAATGAGCAGGAGCAGTTTTGCATTGAAGAATGGGCAAACATCACAGTGGCTAGATGTGCCAAGCTTAAAGAGACATACCCCAAGAGACATGCAGCTGTAAATGCTGCAAAATGTGGCTCTACAAAGTATTGACAATAAAAAATATTTTTAATCTTCAAAGTGGTAGACATGTTGTGTAAATCAAATGATACAAACCCCCCAAAAATCTACTTTAATTTCAGGTTGTAAGGCAAAACAATAGGAAAAATATCAAGGGTGGTCAATAGTTTCACAAGCCACTGTAGTACCAGCAAAACACTGTCAAGAGGCGACTCAGGGTTGCTGGCCTTCTGTGGAGAGTTCCTCTGTCCAGTGTCTGTGTAATCAAATGGCTGGACTATTTGCACTCATCACTAAGCTAAGGATCCTGGGACTAACAACCTCCCTCTGCAACTGGATCCTGGACTTCCTGACGGACTGCCCCCAGGTGGTGAGGATAGGTAGCAACACATCTGCCACGCTGATCCTCAACACTGGAGCTCCCCAGGGGTGCGTGCTCAGTCCCCTCCTGTACTCCCTGTTCACCCACGACTGCATGGCCAGGCATGACTCCAACACCATCATTAAGTTGGCAGACAACACAACAGTGGTAGGCCTGATCACGGACAACGATGAGACAGCCTATAGGGAGGAAGTCAGACTCCTGGCCGGGTGGTGCCAGAATAACAACCTATCCCTCAACGTAACCAAGACTAAGGAGATTATTGTGGACTACAGGAAAAGGAGGACCGAGCACACCCCCATTCTCATCGACGGGGCTGTAGTGGAGCAGATTGAGAGCTTCAAGTTCCTTGGTGTCCACATCAACAACAAACTTGAATGTTCCAAACACACCAAGACAGTTGTGAAGAGGGCACGACAAAACATATTCCCCCTCAGGAGACTGAAAAGATTTGGCATGGGTCCTCAAAAGGTTCTACAGCTGCAACATCGAGAGCATCTGACTGGTTGCATCACTGCCTGGTACGGAAATTTCTCGGACTCTGATCGCAAGGCACTACAGAGGGCAGGGCATATGGCCCAGTACATCACTGGGGCTAACCTTCCTGCCATCCAGGACCTCTACACCAGGTGGTATCAGAGGAAGGCCCTAAAAATGGTCAAAGACCCCAGTCACCACAGTCATAGACGGTTCTCTCTACTACCGCATTGCAAGCGGTACCGGAGTGCCAAGTCTAAAGGCTTCTCTACAGTTTTTACCCCCAAGCCATAAGACTCCTGAACAGGTAATCAAATGGCTACCCAGACTATTTGCATTGTGTGCCCCCCCAACCCTCTTTCTACGCTGCTGCTACTCTCTGTTTATCATATATGCATATTCACTTTAACTATACATTCATGTACATACTACCTCAATTGGGCCGACCAACCAGTGCTCCCGCACATTGGCCCACCACCCGCCAACCCCTCTTTTACGCTACTGCTACTCTCTGTTCATCATATATGCATAGTCACTTTAACCATATCTACATGTACATACTACTTCAGTCAGCCTGACTAACCAGTGTCTGTATGTAGCCTCGCTACTTTTATAGCCTCGCTACTGTATATAGCCTGTCTTTTTACTGTTTTAATTCTTTACTTACCTATTGTTCACCTAATACCTTTTTGCACTATTGATTAGAGCCTGTAAGTAAGCATTTCACTGTAAGGTCTACACCTGTATTATTTGGTGCACATGACAAATACACTTTGATTTGATTTGATTTGTTATTTTGCCCATCTTAGACTTTTATTTTTATTGGCCAGTCTGAGATTTGTCTTTTTCTTTGCAACTCTGCCTAGAAGGCCAACATCCCGGAGTCACCTCTCCTTTCTAAAACTAGACACTCTAATGTATATGTCCTCTTGCTGAGTTGTGAACCAGGGACTCCCTCTCCTCTTTCTATTCTTCAGTTTCTTGGCAATTTCTCGCATGGAATAGACTTCATTCCTTGGAACAAGAATAGACTGACGAGTTTCAGAAGAAAGGTCTTTGTTTCTGGTCATTTTGAGCCTGAAATCGAACCCACAATTGCTGATGCTCCAGATACTCAACTAGTCTAAAGAAGGCCAGTTTTATTGCTTCTTTAATTAATCAACACAACAGTTTTCAGCTGTGCTAAAATAATTGCAAAATGGTTTTCTAATGATCACTTAGCCTTTTAAAATGATAAACTTGGATTAGCTAACACAATATGCCATTGGAACACAGGAGTGATGGTTGCCTCTGAACGCCTATGTAGATATTTCATTAAAAAAGGGGTTTATTGGCATGGGAAACATGTGTTTTCATTACCAAAGTAAGTGAAGTAGATAATGAACAAAAGTAAAATAAACAATAAAAAATGAACAGTAAACATTATACTCACAAGTTTCAAAGAAATAGATACATTTCAAATGTCATATTATGGCTAAACACTGTGTTATAATAATGTCTCTCTCTCACTCACTCTGTCTCACATACAACCTCTAAAACATGAACTACTGATCCCCCTTTCTCTTTCTCTGTCTCTCTCTTGCTCTCTCACATGAACTTCCTACATCTCTCTCTCTCTCTCTCTCTCTCTCTCTCACACACACACATAATCTAATCTACCCCTCTCTCTCTCTCTCTCTCTCTCTCTGAACTACCTTAAGGAGAGCAAACTCACTAACCCTTGCAAATCACTGCATTAGCACACACCCACACACCCACACACAGAGACATGTACGCATTCACACAGAGACATGATCCTGCTTCTCACCTACTGAGCCGTTAATATGTTATTTAGAGACACCTTAGGGACACACACACACACGCGCACACACATGCACACACGCAAAGACTAGTTGAAGGAAGTCAGCACTCTCTGTGTGAATGCAGGAAAGAGAAAATGAAGCCTTACTCATGCATGCACAGTGGAAATATTATGTAACCCATGCCAATAAACCACCACTAATTTATCCCATGGAAAGAGAGACAGATACAGAGAGACACAGAGGGAGAAGCGACAGAGAGCAGAGACCGAGAGAAGAGACAGAGAGAAGAGACAAAGAGAGAAGAGAAGAGACAGAGAAGAGAGCGAGAAGAGAGCGAGAAGAGACGAAGAGAAGAGACAGAGAGAAGAGACAAAGAGAGAGAAGAGAAGAGACAGAGTGGAGAGACAGATAGATAGAAGAGACAGAGAGAAGAGACAGAGTGGAGAGACAGATAGAAGAGAAAGAGGGAAGAGAGAGAGAAAAGAGAAAAGACAGAGAAGTGACAGAGAAAAGAGAAAAGAAAGAGAGAAGAAACAGAGAGAAGAGACAGAGAAGAGAAATAGAGAAGAGAGAGAGAGAAGAGAGAAGAAAGGAGACAAAGAGAAGAGAATAGACAGAGAGAGAGAAGAGACAGAGAGAAAAGAAATAGAAAAGAAATAGAGAAGAGAGAGAAGACAGGGAGAAGAAAAGAGAAGAGACAAAGAGAAGAGAGAGAGAGAAGAGAGAGAAGAGACAGATAGAAGAGACAGAGAGAAGAGAAAAGACAGAGAGAAGAGAGAGAATAAACAGAGAGAAGAGAAGAGACAGATAAGAGAAGCGAGAGAGAGAAGAGAAAGAGATAAGAGACAGGGAGAAGAGAAGAGAAGAGACAGAGAGAAGAGACAGAGAGAAGAGTAGAGACAGGGAGAAGAGACAGAGAGAAGAGACAGAGTAGAGACAGAGAACAGACAGAGAAAAGAGAAGAGACAGAAGATAAGAAAAAGAGATAAGAGACCGGGAGAAGAGAAGAGTCAGAGAGAAGAGACAGAGAAGAGATAGAGAGAAGAGAAGAGAGAGAGAAAGAAAGGAAAGAGAAAGAGAAGAGACAGAGAAGAGAAGAGACAGAGAAGAGAAGAGAAGAGATAAGAGACAGGGAGAAGAGAAGAGACAGAGAGAAGAGACAGAGAGAAAGAAGACAGGGAGAAGAGAAGAGTCAGAGAGAAGAGAAGAGACAGAGAGAAGTAACATGTATTCACCCTGCACACCCTAATTGACAACCAAACAAAACAAAACAAAGGCAAAGTCTTCTCATGCTTTGTTTATTTAAAAAAGCCTTCGACTCAATTTGGCATGAGGGTCTGCTAAACAAATTGATGGAAAGTGGTTTTGGGGGTAAAACATACGACATTATAAAATCCATGTACACAAACAACAAGTGTGCGGGTAAAATTGGCAAAAAACACACACATTTCTTCCTACAGGGCCATGGGGTGAGACAGGGATGCAGCTTAAGCCCAACCCTCTTCAACATATATATCAACGAATTGGCGCGAGCACTAAAACAGTCTGCAACACCCGGCCTCAAGAACCCTTCTAGAATCTGAAGTCAAATGTCTACTGTTTGCTGATGATCTGGTGCTTCTGTCACCAACCAAGTAGGGCCTACAGCAGCACCTAGATATTCTGCACAGATTCTGTCAGACCTGGGCCCTGACAGTAAATCTCAATAAGACCAAAATAATGGTGTTCCAAAAAAGGCCCTGTCACCAGGACCACAAATACAAATTCCATCTAGACACCATTGCCCTAGACCACACAAAAAACTATACATACCTTGGCCTAAACATCAGCGCCACAGGTAACTTCCACAAAGCTGTGAACGATCTGAGAGACAAGGCAAGAAGGGCATTCTATGTCATCAAAAGGAACATAAAATTCAACATACCAATTAGGATCTGGCTAAAAAAATACTTGAATCAGTCATAGAGCCCATTGCCCTTTATGGTTGTGAGGTCTGGGGTCGCTCACCAACCAAGACTTCACAAAATGGGACAAACACCAAATTGAGACTCTGCATGCAGAATTCTGCAAAAATATCCTCCGTGTACAACATAGAACACCAAATAATGAATGCAGAGCAGAATTAGGCCAATACCCACTAATTATCCAAATCCAGAAAAGAGCCGTTAAATTCTACAACCACCTAAAAAGAAGTGATTCCCAAACCTTCCATAACAAAGCCATCACCTACAGAGAGATGAACCTGGAGAAGAGTCCCCTAAGCAAGCTGGTCCTGGGGCTCTGTTCACAAACACAAACACACCCTACAGAGCCCCAGGACTGCAGCACAATTAGACCCAACCAAATCATGAGAAAACAAAAAGATAATTACTTGACACATTGGAAAAAAATAACAAAAAAACTGAGCAAACTAGAATGTTATTTGGCCCTAAACAGAGAGTACCCAGTGTCAGAAAACCTGACCACTGTGACTGACCCAAACTTAAGGAAAGGTTTGTGTCACGCCCTGACCGTAGAGTTTTTTTTGTCTCTATTTTTGGGTTGGTCAGGGTGTGATTTGGGTGGGCATTCTTTGTTCTTTTTCTATGTGTTTGCATTTTTTTGTTTTTTTGTTTTGGCCGGGTATGGTTCTCAATCAGGGACAGCTGTCGATCGTTGTCTCTGATTGAGAACCATACTTAGGTAGCTTTTCCCCACAGGGTTTTTGTGCGTAGTTGTTTTCCGTATCAGTGTTTGCACCTTATGGGACTGTTTCGGTTTCGTTTATTGACGTTGTTGTTTTGTGTTTTAGAAAGGCAGACATGGCTCTCAAGAGAAAACAGGCTATGTGCACACGGCCCACAAAATGAGGTGGAAACTGAGCTGCACTTCCTAACCTCCTGCCCAATGTATGACCATATTAGAGACAGATATTTCCCTCAGATTACACAGATCAACAAAGATTATTACTATTTTTTTACCTTTATTTTACTAGGCAAGTCAGTTAAGAACAAATTCTTATTTACAATGACGGCCTAGGAACAGTGGGTTAACTGCCTGTTCAGGGGCAGAATGACAGATTTGTACCTTGTCAGCTCGGGGGTTTGAACTTTCAACCTTTCGGTTACTAGTCCAACGCTCTAACCACTAGGCTACCCTGCCGCCCCAATTTGAAAACAAACACAATTTTGATTGACACCCATATCTACTGGGTGAAATTCCACAGTGTGCCATCACAGCAGCAAGATTTGTGACCTGTTGCCACAAGGTCAACCAGTGAAGAACACGCACCATTGTAAATACAACCCATATCTATGCTTATTTATTTTATCTTGTGTCCTTTACCATTTGTACATTGTTACAACACTGTATATATATAATATGCAATTTGTAAAGTCTTTATTGTTTTGAAACTTCTGTATGTGTGATGTCTACTGTTAATTTTTATTGTTTATTTCACTTTATATATTATCTACCTTACTTGCTTTGGCAATGTTAACACGTTTCCCATGCCAATAAAGCCCTTGAATTGAATTGAATTGAGAGAGTGTTTTAAAGGTGTCCTGTGAATGTCCGTGTGTGTGTGTGTATTGTCTTTGCTGTGTATTATAATCAGCGAGTCTAACTGTGGCTTTGCTGACTTAATGTTCTGTTATCTGCCCTCCCTTTGTCTCTTTGTCTCTGCAATCACAGAATGAAGGATTAGTGTTTTAAATGATTACTAACTAAGCCTTGATTGTCCCTGTACTAAATAAATATTAATCTAGAACTATCATCATGCTCTGTCTTGCTGAGGTCCAAGTGGATTGAGTGCAGGCTTAACTGAATAACAACAGAGACAGGATACAATAGTTTGAGGTAGGGCTCGCCTCAGAGCCAGATGCTGATGACAGATTGCCCTATCCTGGGCACGTGGCATCGAACCCCCACCCCCCCCCCACCCCAACTGGGAGAGCGGAAATCTGATGACAGGACTTCAGTTGGTGTTGGTGGGGAGGTGGAAGGTCGTTGGAAGACTGTTGCTGCAAAACAGCAAGTGGGAGACAAGGTTTAAGTTGACATATAAATACAGCCATACATTCATGTCCATCGGTTGAAGGAAAGGAAGGTGATTGTTGCACCTGTGAGCCCATTGGTTAATCAGCAAGCGGAATTGAGTTCATGTGCCAGGCTCAAAGGTTGAATTTAAAAGGTGAATGACATTCCACAGGCTTGCGAATAGTAGAGGAGGAAGGATGTGACGCTATGCCGATGAGGTAACGATACAGACATGACCATATACAGACTGATGAGGTAACAATACAGATACTACCATATACAGACTGATGAGGTAACGATACAGACACTACCATATACAAACTGATGAGGTAACATTACAAACACTACCAAATACAGACTGATGAGGTAACATTACAAACACTACCAAATACAGACTGATGAGGTAACGATACAGACACGACCCTCTGCAGACTGATGAGGTAATGATACAGACACTACCATATACAGACTGATGAGGTAACGATACAGACACTACCATATACAGACTGATGAGGTAACGATACAGACACTACCATATACAGACTGATGAGGTAACGATACAGACACTACCATATACAGACTGATGAGGTAAAGATACAGCCACTACCATATACAGACTGATGAGGTAACGATACAGACACTACCATATACAGACTGATGAGGTAACATTACAAACACTACCAAATACAGACTGATGAGGTAACATTACAAACACTACCAAATACAGACTGATGAGGTAACGATACAGACACGACCCTCTGCAGACTGATGAGGTAATGATACAGACACTACCATATACAGACTGATGAGGTAACGATACAGACACTACCATATACAGACTGATGAGGTAAAGATACAGACACTACCATATACAGACTGATGAGGTAACGATACAGACACTACCATATACAGACTGATGAGGTAATGATACAGCCACTACCATATACAGACTGATGAGGTAACGATACAGACACTACCATATACAGACTGATGAGGTAACGATACAGACACGACCCTCTGCAGACTGATGAGGTAACGATACAGACACAACCATATACAGACTGATGAGGTAACGATACAGACACTACCATATACAGACTGATGAGGTAACGATACAGACACGACCCTCTGCAGACTGATGAGGTAACGATACAGCCACTACCATATACAGACTGATGAGGTAACGATACAGACACTACCATATACAGACCAGCTATGCTGATGAGGTAAAATTACAGACACGACCATATACAGACTGATGAGGTAACATTACAAACACTACCATATACAGACTGATGAGGTAACGATACAGACACTACCATATACAGACTGATGAGGTAACGATACAGACACGACCCTCTGCAGACTGATGAGGTAACGATACAGACACTACCCTCTGCAGACTGATGAGGTAACATTACAGACACGACCATATACAGACTGATGAGGTAACGATACAGACACTACCATATACAGACTGATGAGGTAACGATACAGACACAACCATATACAGACTGATGAGGTAACATTATAGACACGACCATATACAGACTGATGAGGTAACATTATAGACACTACCATACAGAGACTTGCTATGCTGAAGAGTGAGATAGGAAGTAATGTGAATTATATAAGTTTACTAGATGAATGAAAACCGACGATCCATTCAGAACAGCCTTCCTTAATGAATTTTGTAAAAACATGACGTACAATATGAAAGTGTTTCGTTGTTCCTTAAATCAACGCTTTTACTCTGCAGCTGATTGCAAGCTAAAACTCCCGTTGGGCCGGGCCCCCTCCCAAAGGAACAGGGAGGAAGAGAGGGGGGAGGGAAGCAGGGAGAGAGAGGGAGGGATGAGATTAAAAGTGAAATGAATAATCCAGCTCGACATAAAGCCTGCCATCTGAAATCCAGGATGTTATTGTTTGTGAATAAAGGATACACTCAATTAAAGCAGCCAAAATAAATGAACAAATCTCACATGTCTGTGTGTGTCAATGTGGTATTCAGGGAGACAGTTACTGTCCAAAATGTTTATCAGTAAAGGAACTTGTTTAACCTGAGCAAAACCCAGAAACTAAGGACTAATTAGCCTAATCTGTTCACTATGAATTTGTTGTCATGAAGGATTAATTGGGCTAATTGATTGGAGTTGAAAGATAAACAGTGCTCTCAGATTGGCTTTCAGCACTACTGAGTCTCTTTACCTGTGAAAAACTAGTTTCCATGGATGGTTTCCATGAAGAAAATAAAATCCCCCCTCGTGATCTACTTAAATGAATCACATTTTTGTTGACAGTATAGAGCATAATACCATGGAGGAGTTTAGAAGAGAGGAACTCAAAACATCTATTCCATAGGCTGGGATCCGCACTATGCAGCTGTTGTTCCATAGGCTGGGATCCGCACTATGCAGCTGTTGTTCCATAGGCTGGGATCTGCACTATGCAGCTGTTGTTCCATAGGCTGGGATCCGCACTATGCAGCTGTTGTTCCATAGGCTGGGATCCGCACTATGCAGCTGTTGTTCCATAGGCTGGGATCTGCACTATGCAGCTGTTGTTCCATAGGCTGGGATCCGCACTATGCAGCTGTTGTTCCATAGGCTAGGATCCACACTATGCAGCTGTTGTTCCATAGGCTGGGATCTGCACTATGCAGCTGTTGTTCCATAGGCTGGGATCTGCACTATGCAGCTGTTGTTCCATAGGCTGGGATCCGCACTATGCAGCTGTTGTTCCATAGGCTGGGAGCTGCACTATGCAGCTGTTGTTCCATAGGCTGGGATCCGCACTATGCAGCTGTTATTCCATAGGCTGGGATCTGCACTATGCAGCTGTTGTTCCATAGGCTGGGATCTGCACTATGCAGCTGTTGTTCCATAGGCTGGGATCTGCACTATGCAGCTGTTGTTCCATAGGCTGGGATCTGCACTATGCAGCTGTTATTCCATAGGCTGGGATCCGCACTATGCAGCTGTTGTTCCATAGGCTGGGATCTGCACTATGCAGCTGTTGTTCCATAGGCTGGGATCCGCACTATGCAGCTGTTGTTCTATAGGCTGGGATCCGCACTATGCAGCTGTTATTCCATAGTCTGGGATCTGCACTATGCAGCTGTTGTTCTATAGGCTGGGATCCGCACTATGCAGCTGTTGTTCCATAGGCTGGGATCTGCACTATGCAGCTGTTGTTCCATAGGCTGGGATCTGCACTATGCAGCTGTTGTTCCATAGGCTGGGATCCGCACTAGCTGTTGTTCCATAGGCTGGGATCCGCACTATGCAGCTGTTGTTCCATAGGCAGGGATCTGCACTGTTGTTCCATAGGCTGGGATCCGCACTATGCAGCTGTTGTTCCATAGGCTGGGATCCGCACTATGCAGCTGTTGTTCCATAGGCTGGGATCTGCACTATGCAGCTGTTGTTCCATAGGCTGGGATCTGCACTATGCAGCTGTTGTTCCATAGGCTGGGATCCGCACTATGCAGCTGTTGTTCCATAGGCTGGGATCTGCACTATGCAGCTGTTGTTCCATAGGCTGGGATCTGCACTATGCAGCTGTTGTTCCATAGGCTGGGATCCGCACTATGCAGCTGTTGTTCCATAGGCTGGGATCCGCACTATGCAGCTGTTGCAAGAGCAATTTGTTTTGTGCGTTACTCCAATTCTGTTGCAAAACATTTCTTAAACGGAAGCAAACGAAACAGGGAGGGACCTACCTGAATTTGTCCAATAGAAACTCTTGTTTTGCTCTGCTTGCTTCCAATTGGTCCTTAAAACGGTAAACAGTTTCCATATGAATATACCCCTGGTCGCAAAAACAATGATTGATAGACAGCTTAAACTCCTTCAATTCAACCATTATTGGTTTAAAATAAACAAATACATTTGTGAACAGCCATCCACAACAACCACATTCCATAAGAAGGAAATAGCTAAATGAGAGATTCAATGTGCTACGTAAATATCAGTAAGAAGTGATATTCTAAAAACCCGTAGGCTCTACACCTCTTCTGTCGTCGTCCTAACCTTCCAAGTGTTTATTCAAGTTGGATAATCTTTGGATGCCGACAGCAGTCACACCATTGGAAGACACAGCTTGGACTGTAGCCTACAAAACCCTAATCCTGCTCTTTTCCCACAATCCATCAAACACATTTGGTGTCTCATCATAGTGGTCAGACTCACGCAGGTGGAACACACTTAAACTTGAACTTTTTTCAACGCTGATTTGAATGTCATTGAGAAAACAAAAAGGGGTCAAACTACATTGATTCTGAATTTAAAACTAATCCTAGAAGTAATCTTCTAGTTTTTTAAAAGTTGCTGTAATCTGATTACAATATTTTAGCTGGTAGCGTAACGGATAACAGTTATCAAATCAAATCAAATGTATTTATATAGCCCTTTGTACATCAGCTGATATCTCAAAGTGCTGTACAGAAACCTAGCCTAAAACCCCAAACAGCAAGCAATGCAGGTGTAGAAGCACGGTGGCTAGGAAAAACTCCCTAGAAAGGCCAAAACCTAGGAAGAAACCTAGAGAGGAACCAGGCTATGTGGGGTGGCCAGTCCTCTTCTGGCTGTGCCGGGTGGAGATTATAACAGAACATGGCCAAGATGTTCAAATGTTCATAAATGACCAGCATGGTCCAATAATAATAAGGCAGAACAGTTGAAACTGGAGCAGCAGCAGTTACAGTGTTTTTACAATCCGTTACTCCCCCCCGTGCAATAAGGACTATTGTGATAGTGTAAAAGTAATAAGGACTATTGTGATAGTGTAAAAGTAATAAGGGCTATTGTGATAGTGTAAAAGTAATAAGGGCTATTGTGATAGTGTAAAAGTGATAAGGGCTATTGTGATAGTGTAAAAGTGATGACGACTATTGTGATAATGTAAAAGTAATAAGGGCTATTGTGATAGTGTAAAAGTGATAAGGGCTATTGTGATAGTGTAAAAGTGATGAGGACTATTGTGATAGTGTAAAAGTAATAAGGGCTATTGTGATAGTGTAAAAGTGATAAGGGCTATTGTGATAGTGTAAAAGTGATGAGGACTATTGTGATAGTGTAAAAGTAATAAGGACTATTGTGATAGTGTAAAAGTAATAAGGGCTATTGTGATAGTGTAAAAGTGATGACGACTATTGTGATAGTGTAAAAGTAATAAGGGCTATTGTGGTAGTGTAAAAGTGATGACGACTATTGTGATAGTGTAAAAGTGATGACGACTATTGTGATAGTGTAAAAGTAATAAGGGCTATTGTGGTAGTGTAAAAGTGATGACGACTATTGTGATAGTGTAAAAGTGATAAGGACTATTGTGATAATGTAAAAGTGATAAGGACTATTGTGATAGTGTAAAAGTGATGAGGACTATTGTGATAGTGTAAAAGTGATGAGGACTATTGTGATAGTGTAAAAGTGATGAGGACTATTGTGATAGTGGAAAAGTGATAAGGACTATTGTGATAGTGTAAAAGTGAAAGCTGCTAATAAGAGAACTCAGAGTTGACATTGCAATCAACAAAAGAACTGTGGTGACAGAGGGAGTCCTGGCTAAGAGGGAGTCCTGGCTAAGACACAGAGAAGGGGTTGAGCAAATATTGGCAATGCTTAGACACACACACACACACACACACACACACACACACACACACAAACACACACATTCACACACACACTGTAATCCAAAGTCTGCAAAATCACAGTCTGTGACGCACATAGCTCCCATGGCCAGGTATGCAGAAATGACTATTTAGCCTCTAATTCTGTGAGACACTGAGGCAGCAGCAGTAATATCACCCCTACACTCTCTCTAATCTTTCCACCCCCTGCTCTCCTCTCCTGTCTCAAGACACATCTATCATTAAGACACAGAAACACAGAGACAGCTTGCTGATTGTGGAGTCATCTGAACATGGCAACTGAGCATTCAGCGCTGTCATTTTCACAGGGTGACAATAAAGTTTAAAGTTCAAACCCCTGTGTTACAAGGAAACTGTCCAGGGAGAGAATGTGTTACCCTGTCATTATTGCCTTCAACATAATGACAGAGCAGGTATCCCATCAGGCATTCCACCACTGCTAGCCATGACCTAATCGCATGTTGTCCCTCGCTTTGAGGTTTCACACAGCAGACCTGATATATCTGCTAAGAAGAAAGAAGGTTTCACACAGCAGACCTGATATATCTGCTAAGAAGAAAGAAGGTTTCACACAGCAGACCTGATATATCTGCTTAGAAGAAAGATGGTTTCACCGAGGAGACCTGATATATCTGCTAAGAAGAAAGAAGGTTTCACACAGCAGACCTGATATATCTGCTAAGAAGAAAGAAGGTTTCACACAGCAGACCTGATTTATCTGCTAAGAAGAAAGAAGGTTTCACACAGCAGACCTGATATATCTGCTAAGAAGAAAGAAGGTTTCACACAGCAGACCTGATATAACTGCTAAGAAGAAAGAAGGTTTCACACACACACCGTAAGATGTCCTGCTCATGACTGTCCTAATTTCTGGGCCGGGAGAATTACTAATTAACTTAAGGTTTAGAACTCTTACCTAATTACAGGGGCTCTCCAAATGAACTTTAGATCGGAGACTTTGTGCTTTTTAAACAAACTGTCAGACAGCTGTTTAGAGTTAACCCTCTCTCTCTTAAAAAACCACAAGGAAAACACACTGTTATTTATGCTGCCATTGAAGGGGGAGAGAAAGGTAGCGGGTAAGAAAGAGGGAGAGAGGGAGGTGGGAGAGAAAGGTAGCGGGTAAGAAAGAGGGAGAGAGGGAGGGAGGGGAGAAAGGTAGCGGGTAAGAAAGAGGGAGAGAGGGAGGGGGAGAGAAAGGTAGCGGGTAAGAAAGAGGGAGAGAGGGAGGGGAGAAAGGTAGCGGGTAAGAAAGAGGGAGAGAGGGAGGGGGGAGAGAAAGGTAGCGGGTAAGAAAGAGGGAGAGAGGGAGGGAGGGGAGAAAGGTAGCGGGTAAGAAAGAGGGAGAGAGGGAGGGGGGAGAGAAAGGTAGCGGGTAAGAAAGAGGGAGAGAGGGAGGGGGAGAGAAAGGTAGCGGGTAAGAAAGAGGGAGAGAGGGAGGGAGGGAGAAAGGTAGCGGGTAAGAAAGAGGGAGAGAGGGAGGGGAGAGAAAGGTAGCGGGTAAGAAAGAGGGAGAGAGGAGGGGGAAGAGAAAGGTAGCGGGTAAGAAAGAGGGAGAGAGGGAGGGAGGGGAGAAAGGTAGCGGGTAAGAAAGAGGGAGAGAGGGAGGGGGGAGAGAAAGGTAGCGGGTAAGAAAGAGGGAGAGAGGGAGGGAGGGGAGAAAAAAGTGATGGAAACAAGTGTGCATTTGAATTGGATCTCACTACAAACAACTGTCAGGCCTAATTAACATGGTCATAGATTATTCCTTTATCAAATAAACATGATGTCACGCACACAACACTAGGAAGCCTAAGTCAGTGGCTTTTCGAGTTACTGACTAGGTCACGCCAAGTCAGTATCTTCCTGGGAGAACATTTGAACAATTACAAATAGTGACTCAACGTATAAAAAAAGTCATAATTACAATCAGGGCTAATTCCCCCTCACAAAAAACCTTACTAGGTATATGAATCCTTAAAGTTCTGATTCAAACTATACTTCATCCCAAACTAATTGCACCAGGTCAGAGAACCAAGCAGCCAAGAGTATGTGTTTAATTTTAAATATCAATAATGAACAGATTCATTGAGACAATCAGTTTATTTTCCCAGACACCATTTTAAAGTCTATGTTATTTTCTGTCTGGTTGGAGAATTATCATTACTGAGCAAGAGAAGAAGGTCACTGTGTGTGTGTGTGTGTGTGTGTGTGTGTGTGTGTGTGTGTGTGTGTGTGTGTGTGTGTGTGTGTGTGTGTGTGTGTGCGTGCGTGCGTGCGTGCGTGCGTGCGTGCGTGTGTGTGTGTGCGTGGGCGTGTGCGTTCGCGCGTGCGTGCGTGCGTGCGTGCGTGCGTGCGTGCGTTCGTGCGTGCGTGTGTGTGCGTGTCTGTGTTCACCAAGCCTTCAAAGCGACACCAAGGGGACTGAGAGGTCAATGACAACTCTGTGGAGCAACAACAAGACCGGAGTCAGCAGTCACACACAGTAAACTAATCCTTACACGCACACACACACACACACACACACACGCACGCACACACACACATACACTGTTAATCCTGAAAACGAAGACACACACACACAAACAGAGACAAACACACTAACTGTGCTGCTCAAAGGTACAGAGCTCAAGAGAGAAATACATTTGCTTTGCTATCAAACACCTTGACTATCGTGACAAGCGAAACATTTGCAAAGGATGATGAGTGGCCAGCAAAACACAATGACCAGTCCACAGTTATGATTCAAATGGTCAGTGGAGAAATTGAGGGAAGAGTTAGGAAGAATTACAGTCCATACAGCACTTTGCTTTGTCCTTGTTTAAAAGGCCCTGTACTTTCACAGGTTTACCCTGCTCAGGCCTCTTGATATTGGGCAAATTCCAACACATATTGTGTGTGTGTGTGTGTGTGTGTGTGTGTGTGTGTGTGTGTGTGTGTGTGTGTGTGTGTAGTCTCTATGTAGTTTACCTTCTGAAACGTATATAATTCATACATACAGACACAAACACACACAAAAAAAACACAGGCAAAGACAGACAGAGTAGTTACCCGGTAGTAGTCCAGTAGTAAACTAGTGTTAACCCAGTAGTAACCCAGTAGTAACCTAGTGTTAACCAAGTAGTAACCCAGTAGTAACCTAGTGTTAACCAAGTAGTAACCCAGTAGTAACCCGGTAGTAACCCAGTAGTAACCTAGTGTTAACCCAGTAGTAACCCAGTAGTAACCTAGTGTTAACCAAGTAGTAACCCAGAAGTAACCCGGTAGTAACCCAGTAGTAACCTAGTGTTAACCCAATAGTAACCCAGTAGTAACCTAGTGTTAACCCAGTAGTAACCCAGTAGTAACCCAGTAGTAACCCAGTAGTAGTCCAGTAGTAACCCAGTAGTAGTCCAGTAGTAACCCAGTAGTAGTCCAGTAGTAAACCAGTAGTAACCCAGTAGTAGTCCAGTAGTAACCCAGTAGTAACCCAGTAGTAGTCCAGTAGTAAACCAGTAGTAACCCAGTAGTAGTCCAGTAGTAACCCAGTAGTAGTCCAGTAGTAACCCAGTAGTAGTCCAGTAGTAACCTAGTGTTAACCCAGTAGTAACCCAGTAGTAGTCCAGTAGTAACCCAGTAGTAACCCAGTAGTAGTCCAGTTGTAACCCAGTTGTAGTCCAGTAGTAACCCAGTAGTAGTACAGTAGTAAACCAGTAGTAACCTAGTAGTAACCCAGCAGTAACACAGTAGTAACCCAGTAGTAGTACAGTAGTAAACCAGTAGTAACCTAGTAGTAAACTAGTAGTAAACCAGTAGTAACCCAGTAGTAACCCAGTAGTAGTCCAGTAGTAACCCAGTAGTAACCCTGTAGTAACCCAGTAGTAAACTAGTAGTAAACCAGTAGTAACCCAGTAGTAACCCAGTTGTAGTCCAGTAGTAACCCAGTAGTAAACCAGTAGTAACCCAGTAGTAACCCAGTAGTAGTCCAGTAGTAACCCAGTAGTAACCCAGTAGTAACCCAGTAGTAACCTAGTAGTAAACTAGTAGTAACCCAGTTGTAGTCCAGTAGTAGTCCAGTAGTAACCCAGTAGTAGTCCAGTAGTAGTCCAGTAGTAACCCAGTAGTAACCCAGTAGTAACCTAGTAGTAAACTAGTAGTAAACCAGCAGTAACCCAGTAGTAACACAGTAGTAGTCCAGTAGTAACCCAGTAGTAGTCCAGTAGTAACCCAGTAGTAGTCCAGTAGTAACCCATTAGTAGTCCAGTAGTAAACCAGTAGTAACCCAGTAGTAGTCCAGTAGTAACCCAGTAGTAGTCCAGTAGTAACCCAGTAGTAGTCCAGTAGTAAACCAGTAGTAACCCAGTAGTAACCCAGTAGTAACCCAGTAGTAAACCAGTAGTAACCTAGTAGTAAACTAGTAGTAAACCAGTAGTAACCCAGCAGTAACCCAGTAGTAGTCCAGTAGTAAACCAGTAGTAACCCAGTAGTAACCCAGTAGTAACCCAGTAGTAGTCCAGTAGTAACCCAGTAGTAACCCAGTAGTAACCCGGTAGTAACCCAGTAGTAACAGTAGTAACCCAGTAGTATTCCAGTAGTAAACCAGTAGTAACCTAGTAGTAAACTAGTAGTAAACCAGTAGTAACCTAGTGTTAACCTAGTAGTAACCCAGTAGTAACCTAGTAGTAACCTAGTGTTAACCACCCAGTAGTAACCCAGTAGTAACCTAGTGTTAACCTAGTAGTAACCCAGTAGTAACCTAGTGTTAACCAAGTAGTAACCCAGTAGTAACCTAGTATTAACCTAGTGTTCACCCAGTAGTAACCCAGTAGTAACCCAGTAGTAACCTAGTGTTAACCCAGTAGTAACCTAGTGTTAACCCAGTAGTAACCTAGTGTTAACCCAGTAGTAACCCAGTAGTAACCTATTGTTTACCCAGTAGTAACCCAATAGTAACCTAGTGTTAACCCAGTAGTAACCCAGTAGTAACCTAGTGTTAACCCAGTAGTAACCCAGTAGTAACCTAGTGTTAACCCAGTAGTAACCCTATAGCCAATACATTTGAAGGCAATCCTCTTATCCTAGTAGGCAACATACAGTGAGTGAATACCCCTTACACTCTGTTCAAATCAAATCAATCAAATTGTATTAGTCACATGCACCTAATACAACATACATTACAGTGAAATGCTTACTTACGAGCCCCTAACCAACAATGCAGTTTCCAAATAAACACAGATAAGAATAAGAGAGAAAAGTAACAAACAATTAAAGAGCAGCAGTAAAATAGCAATAGCAAGACTATATACAGGGGGGTAACGAGATAATGTGCGGGGGCACCGGTTAGTTGAGGTAGTATGTACCTCAACTAGAGTTATTAAAGTGACTATGCATAGATGACAACAGAGAGTAGCAGTGGTGTAAAGAGGGGGGGATCCAGTGTAAATAGTCTGGGTAGCCATTTTGACTAGATGTTCAGGAGTCTTATGGCTTGGGGGTAGAAGCTGTTTAGAAGCCCCTTGGACCGAGACTTGGCGCTAAAGTACCACTTGCCGTGCGGTAGCAGAGAGAGCAGTCTGTGACTAGGTTGGCTGGAGTCTTTGACAATTTCTAGGGCCCTCCTCTGACACTGCCTGGTATAGAAGTCCTGGATGGCAGGAAGCTTGGCCCCAGTGATGGACTGTGCCGTTCGCACTACCCTCTGCTGTGCCTTGCAGTCGGAGACCGCGCAGTTGCCATATGAAGCAGCGATGCAACCAGTTAGGATGCTCTCGTTGGTGCAGCTGTAGAACCTTTTGAGAATCTGAGGACCCATGACAAACATTTCAGTCTCCTGAGGGGGAATAGGTTTTGCTGTGCCCTCTTCATGACTGTCTTAGTGTGCTTGGATCATGTTAGTTTGTTGGTGATGTGGACACCAAGGAACTTGAAGCTCTCAACCTGCTTAAATGCAGCCCTGTCGATGAGAATGGGCGCGTGCTAGGTCCTCTTTTTCCTGTAGTCCACAATCATCTCCTTTGTCTTGATCACGATGAGGGAGAGGTTGTTGTCCTAGCACCACACGGCCAGGTCTCTGACCTCCACCCTATAGGCTGCCTCGTCATTGTTGGTGTCAGGCCTACCACTGTTATGTCATTGGCAAATCTAATGATGGTGTTGGAGTCGTGCCTGGCCGTGCAGTCATAAGTGAACAGGGAGTACAGGAGGGGACTGAGCACGCACCCCTGAGAGGCCCCTGTGTTGAGGATCAGCGTTGCAGATGTGTTGTTACCTACCCTTACCACCTGGGGTGGCCCGTCAGGAAGTCCAGGGTCCAGTTGCAGAGAAAGGTGTTTATTCCCAGAATCCTTAGCTTATTGTTGAGCTTTGAAGGCACTATGGTGTTGAACACTGAACTGTACTCAATGAACAGCATTCTCACATAGTTGTTCTGTTTGTCCAGGTGGGAAAGGGCAGTGTGGAGAGCAATAGAGGTTGCATCTGTGGATCTGTTGGGGCGGTAGGCAAATTGGAGTGGGTCTAGGGTTTCTGGAATAATGGTGTTGATGTGAGCCATGACCAGCCTTTCAAAGCATTTAATGGATACAGACGTGAGTTTTACAGGTCAATAGTTTTGTAGGCAGGTTACCTTAGTGTTCTTTGGCACAGGCAATATGGTGGTCTGCTTAAAACATGTTGGTATTACAGACTCGGACAGGGAGAGGTTGAAAATCTCAGTGAAGACGCTTGCCAGTTGGTCAGCGCATGCTCGCAGTACACGTCCTGGTAATCCGTCTGGCCCTGTGGCCTTGTGAATGTTGACCTGTTCAAAGGTCTTACTCACATCGGCTGCAGAGAGCATGACCACACAGTCTTCCGGAACAGCTGGTGCTCTCACTGTTATTTGCCTCGAAGCGAGCATAGAAGTACAGTAGTTCTCGTCTGGTAGGCTCATGTCACTGGGCAGCTCCCGGTTGTGCTTCCCTTTGTAGTCTGTAATAGTTTGCAAGCCCTGCCACATCCGACGAGCATCGGAGCTGGTGTAGTACGATTCAATCTTCGTCCTGTATTGACGCTTTGCCGGTTTGATGGTTCGTCGGAGGGCATAACAGGATTTCTTATAAGCTTCCGGGTTAGAGTCCCGCTCCTTGAAAGCGGCAGCTCTATCCTTTAGTTCAGTGCGGATGCTGTCTGTAATCCATGGCTTCTGGTTGGGGTATGTACGTATGGTCACTGTGGGGACAACGTCATCAATGCACTTATTGATGAAGCCAATGACTGATGTGGTGTATTCTCAATGCCAATGGAAGAATCCCGGAACATGTTCCAGTCTGTGATAGCAAAACTGTCATGTAGCTTAGCATCTGACACAGTAAACCTGGTGTTGATTTGCTGTTTTGCTTCCAAGCGAGAAGTAGATCTTTGCCCTTCGGCCCCTCTCTGCCTCCTATTCATGCAGAACACGGGGCCTGTTCCCGAGGAAGCAGTGTCTCCTTCGCGTCGGGCTCGTTAGAACCATTAAAGGAGAAAAAAGGATTCTGCTTGTCCGTGGTGAGTAATCGCTGTCCTGATGTCTAGAAGTTATTTTCGGTCTTAAGAGACGGTGGCGGCAACATTATGTACAAAATAAGTAAAAATCGTCTGGGGACACTAAAACGTCTGCCTTCTTCTCTGGTACCATGTTGTTCATACCCAGTTCTCTCCCCTCTCCCCTCTCTCCCTCTCCCCCTCTCCACCTCTCCCCTCTCCCTCTCCCCATCTCCACCTCTCCCCCTCTCCCCTCTCTCCCTCTCCCCCTCTCCACCTCTCCCCCTCTCCCCATCTCCCCTCTCCCCCTCTCCCCTCTCCACATCTCCCCTCTCCCCTCTCACATCCCCCTCTCCACATCTCCCCCTCTCCACATCTCCACATCTCCCCACTCCCCCTCTCCACCACTCCCCCTCTCCACATCTCCCCCTCTCCACATCTCCACCTCTCCCCCTCTCCCCCTCTCCACCACTCCCCCTCTCCACATCTCCCCCTCTCCACATCTCCCCCTCTCCACATCTCCCCCTCTCCACCACTCCCCTCTCCACATCTCCCCCTCCCACCACTCCCCTCTCCACATCTCCCCTCTCCACATCTCCCCCTCTCCACCTCTCCCCCTCTCCCCCTCTCCACCACTCTCCCTCTCCCCATCTCCCTCTCTCCCCATCTCCCCCTCTCCACATCTCCACCTCTCCCCCTCTCCCCCTCTCCACCTCTCCCCCGCTCCCCCTCTCCACATCTCCCTCTCTCCCCTCTCCACCTCTCCCCCTCTCCACATCTCCCCCTCTCCACATCTCCCCTCTCCCTCTCTCCCCCTCTCCCCCTCTCCTCCTCTCCCTCTCTCCCCCTCTCACCCGCTCCCTCTCTCCCCATCTCCCTCTCTCCCCATCTCCCCTCTCCACCTCTCCCCCTCTTCCTCTCTCCCCATCTCCCCCTCCCCCTCTCCACATCTCCCCCTCTCCACATCTCTCCCTCTCCCCATCTCCCCTCTCCATATCTCTCCCTCTCCCCGTCTCCCCCTCTCCACATCTCCCCCTCTGCTCCTCTGCCCCTCTCCACATCTCCCCTCTCCACATCTCCTCCTCTCCCTCTCTCCCCATCTCCCCCTCTCCCCATCTTCCTCTCTCCCCCTCTCCCCTCTCCACATCTCCCCTCTCCACATCTCTCCCTCTCCCCATCTCTCCCTCTCCCCATCTCCCCCTCTCCCATCTCCCCCTCTCCCCCTCTCCACATCTCCCCCTCTCCCCTCTGCTCCTCTGCCCCTCTCCACATCTCCCCTCTCCACATCTCCCCCTCTCCCTCCATCTCCCCCTCTCCCCCTCTCCACCTCTCCCCCTCTTCCTCTCTCCCCATCTCCCCTCTCCCCCTCTCCCATCTCCCCCTCTCCCACTCTGCTCCTCTGCCCCGCTCCCCATCTCCCCCTCTCCCCTCTCCCTCTCCCCTTCTTCCCATCTCCCCCTCTCCCCATCTCCACATCTCCCCCTCTCCCCTCTGCCCCTCTCCACATCTCTCCTCTCCCCATGTCCCCCTCTCCACATCTCTCCCTCTCCCCATCTCCCCCTCTCCCCCTCTCCACATCTCCCCCTCTCCCCCTCTGCTCCTCTGCCCCGCTCCCCATCTCCCCCTCTCCCTCCCCTTCTTCCCATCTCCCCCTCTCCCCATCTCCACATCTCCCCATCTCCCCCTCTCCCCTCTGCCCCTCTCCACATCTCCCCATCTCCCCTCTCCCTCCATCTCCCGTCTCCACCTCTCCCCCTCTGCCCCTCTCCACATCTCCCCCTCTCCACATCTCCCCCTCTCCCTCCATTTCCCCCTCTCCCCCTCTCCACCTCCCCCCTCTTCCTCTCTCCCCATCTCCCCCTCTCCCCCTCTCCACATCTCCCCTCTCTACATCTCTCCCTCTCCCCATCTCCCCCTCTCCACATCTCTCCCTCTCCCCATCTCCCCCTCTCCCCCTCTCCACATCTCCCCTCTCCCCCTCTGCTCCTCTGCCCCTCTCCCCTCTCCCTCTCTCCCCCCTCTCCACATCTCCCCCTCTCCACATCTCTCCCTCTCCCCCTCTCCCCCTCTGCTCCTCTGCCCCTCTCCCCATCTCCCCCTCTGCCCCTCTCCCCTCTCCCCTCTGCTCCTCTGCCCCTCTCCCCATCTCCCCCTCTCCCCCATCTCCCCCTCTCCACATCTCCCCCTCTCCACATCTCTCCCTCTCCCCATCTCCCCCTCTCCATATCTCTCCCTCTCCCCATCTCCCCCTCCCCCTCTCCACATCTCCCCCTCTGCTCTCTGCCCCTCTCCACATCTTCCCCTCTCCACATCTCCTCCTCTCCCTCTCTCCCCATCTCCCCCTCTCCCCCTCTTCCTCTCTCCCCCTCTCCCCCTCTCCACATCTCCCCTCTCCATCTCTCCCTCTCCCCATCTCCCCCCTCTCCACATCTCTCCCTCTCCCCATCTCCCCTCTCCACATCTCCCCCTCCACATCTCCCCCTCTCCCCCTCTGCTCCTCTTCCCTCTCCACATCTCCCCCTCTCCACATCTCCCCCTCTCCCTCCATCTCCCCCTCTCCCCCTCTCCACCTCTCCCCCTCTTCCTCTCTCCCCATCTCCCCCTCTCCACATCTCTCCCTCTCCCCATCTCCCCCTCTCCACATCTCTCCCTCTCCCCATCTCCCCCTCTCCCCCCTCTCCACATCTCCCCCTCTCCCCTCTGCTCCTCTGCCCCTCTCCCCATCTCCCCTCTCCCTCTCCCCTTCTTCCCATCTCCCCCTCTCCCCTCTGCCCCTCTCCACATCTCCCCCTCTCACATCTCCCCTCTCCCCATCTTCCTCTCTCCCCCTCTCCCCCTCTCCACATCTCCCCCTCTCACATCTCTCCCTCTCCCCATCTCTCCCTCTCCCCATCTCCCCCTCTCCCCCTCTCCACATCTCCCCCTCTCCCCCTCTCCACATCTCCCCCTCTCCCCCTCTGCTCCTCTGCCCCTCTCCACATCTCCCCCTCTCCACATCTCCCCTCTCCCTCCATCTCCCCCTCTCCCCCTCTCCACCTCTCCCCCTCTTCCTCTCTCCCCATCTCCCCTCTCCCCCTCTCCACATCTCCCCCTCTCCCACTCTGCTCCTCTGCCCGCTCCCCATCTCCCCCTTTCCCCCTCTCCCTCTCCCTTCTTCCCATCTCCCCCTCTCCCCATCTCCACATCTCCCCCTCTCCCCCTCTGCCCCTCTCCACATCTCTCCCTCTCCCCATGTCCCCCTCTCCACATCTCTCCCTCTCCCCATCTCCCCTCTCCCCCTCTCCACATCTCCCCTCTCCCCTCTGCTCCTCTGCCCCGCTCCCCATCTCCCCCTCTCCCCTCCCCTCCCCCTTCTTCCCATCTCCCCCTCTCCCCATCTCCACATCTCCCCATCTCCCCCTCTCCCCCTCTGCCCTCCCATCCCACATCTCCCCATCTCCTCCCATCTCCCCCTCTCCACCTCTCCCCCTCTGCCCCTCTCCACATCTCCCCCTCTCCACATCTCCCCCTCTCCCTCCATTTCCCCCTCTCCCCTCCACCTCTCCCCCTCTTCCTCTCTCCCCATCTCCCCCTCTCCCCCTCCACATCTCCCCCTCTCCACATCTCTCCCTCTCCCTCTCCCATCTCCCCCTCCACATCTCTCCCTCTCCCCCTCTCCCCCTCCCCATCTCCCCATCTCCCCCTCTGCCCTCTGCCCCTCTCCCCTCTCCCCCTCTCCCTCTCCCCCTCTCACATCTCCCTCTCCACATCTCCCTCCCTCTCCCCCTCTGCTCCTCTGCCCTCTCCCCATCTCCCCCTCTGCTCCTCTGCCCCTCTCCCCATCTCCCCCTCTCCCCCTCTCCACATCTCCCCTCTCCACATCTCTCCCTCTCCCCATCTCCCCCTCTCCATATCTCTCCCTCTCCCCATCTCCCCCTCTCCCCTCTCACATCTCCCCCTCTGCTCCTCTGCCCCTCTCCACATCTTCCCCTCTCCACATCTCCTCCTCTCCCTCTCTCCCCATCTCCCCCTCTCCCCCTCTTCCTCTCTCCCCCTCTCCCCCTCTCCATCTCCCCCTCTCCACATCTCTCCCTCTCCCCATCTCCCCCTCTCCACATCTCTCCCTCTCCCCATCTCCCCCTCTCCACATCTCCCTCTCCCCCCTCTCCACATCTCCCTCTCCCCCTCTGCTCCTCTTCCCCTCTCCACATCTCCCCCTCTCCACATCTCCCCTCTCTCCATCTCCATCTCCCCCTCTCCCCTCTTCCTCTCCCCCATCTCCCCTCTCCACATCTCCCTCTCCCCATCTCCCCCTCTCCACATCTCTCCCTCTCCCCATCTCCCCTCTCCCCCTCTCCACATCTCCCCTCCCCCCTCTGCTCCTCTGCCCCTCTCCCCATCTCCCCCTCCCCTCTCCCCTTCTTCCCATCTCCCCTCTCCCCTCTGCCCCTCTCTCCCCCTCTCTCCCCTCTCCCTCCATCTCCCCCTCTCCCCCTCTCCACCTCTCCCCCTCTTCCCTCCCCCTCCCTCCCTCTCCCCATCTCCCCCTCTCCATCTCTCCCTCTCCCCATCTCTCCCTCTCCCCATCTCCCCTCCCCCTCCCCATCTCCCCCCATCTCCCCCTCTGCTCCTCTCCCCTCCCCATCTCCCCCTCCTCCTCTCCCCTTCTTCCCATCTCCCCATCTCCACATCTCCCCCATCTCCCCCTCTCCCCTCTAAGCCTCTCCACATCTCCCCCTCTCCATCTCCCCCTCTCCATCTCCCCCTCTCCCCCTCCACCACCTCTCCCCCTCTCCTCTCTCCCCATCTCCCCCTCTCCCCCTCTCTCTCCCCCCCTCTCCCATCTCTCCCTCTCCCCATCTCCCTCTCCACATCTCCCCTCTCCCCATCTCCCCTCTCCCCCTCTCACATCTCTCCCTCTGTTCCTCTGCCCCTCTCCCATCTCCCCCTCTCCCCCTCTCCATCTCTCCCCCTCTCCTCTCCCCCTCTTCCCATCTCCCCCCCCCATCTCCACATCTCCCCATCTCCCCCTCTCTCTCTCCCCCTCTCCCATCTCCCCCTCTCCCCCTCTGCTCATCTCCCTCTCTCCCCATCTCCCTCTCTCCCCATCTCCCCCTCTCCACCTCTCCCCTCTCCCATCTCCCCTCTCCCCTCTCACTCTCTCCCCCTCCACCTCTACCCCTCTTCCCATC
>NC_088401.1:15537349-15594849 GCF_034236695.1 Oncorhynchus nerka | reverse complement strand
GAGAGAACCAGGTTGTTTCCTGTTAACTGAGTGACTGTTTGGGGAGAGAACCAGGTTGTTTCCATTAAACTGAGTGACTGTTTGGGGAGAGAACCAGGTTGTTTCCTGTTAACTGAGTGACTGTTTGGGGAGAGAACCAGGTAGTTTCCTGTTAACTGAGTGACTGTTTGGGGAGAGCAGGTTGTTTCCTGTTAACTGAGTGACTGTTTGGGGAGAGAACCAGGTTGTTTCCTTTAAACTGAGTGACTGTTTGTGGAGAGAACCAGGTTGTTTCCTGTTAACTGAGTGACTGTTTGGGGAGAGAACCAGGTAGTTTCCTGTTAACTGAGTGACTGTTTGGGGAGAGAACCAGGTAGTTTCCTGTTAACTGAGTGACTGTTTGGGGAGAGAATTCGTGTGGACTGTATTACACCAATGTGTATCTCTAACCTCACATTAAAACCATGAAAAAGATCACTGACCGACACCATCCTACACCTCATCCCAAATGAAATCAAAGAGGGAGAAATGAAATGAAGGACTGGAGGCACAGGAAGACAACAGAATATGAGTGTTTTAATAACAGGATGTGGGAGATTGTGTTGTTCACATCCTAATGGCTGTGAATCCAAGCCAAGCGTCGCTGCTGCTGCGATTACAAACCTATCTTCCCTCTCTCTCTCTTCACATTCCACTCATTTAGTAGACCCTCTTATCCAGAGCACCGTACAGTAGTCAGTGAATACACATACTTTGCCTCACGTTGGAATCAAACCACTAAACCCTGGCGTTGGAAAAACCAAGCCCTACCAACTGAGCCACACAGGACTGTCTCACTCTGTCCCTCTATCAATAGCTATCCCTCTCTCAATCTAGGTCAGTCTAATACGGTGAAAAACTGAGAACAATACCCCTAGCACATATGAAAATCACACAGCTGTTTGACACACACCAGATGGTAGAGGAAGGAAGGTGGAATAAGCACGTGTCCACATGTATACTGTCTCTTAATGAAGGTCTGCTAGGCCACAGGAGTCAGTCTATTCCATGTGAAAATGAGATGCGTATGACTACGGTAATGCATCTGTGTCTGTATAATCATACAGACTGCTGCTGCTAGGCCACAGGAGTCAGTCTATTCCATGTGAAAATGAGATGCGTATGACTACGGTAATGCATCTGTGTCTGTATAATCATACAGACTGCTGCTGCTAGGCCACAGGAGTCAGTCTATTCCATGTGAAAATGAGATGCGTATGACTACGGTAATGCATCTGTGTCTGTATAATCATACAGACTGCTGCTGCTAGGCCATGTCATTAACTTCCATTCATCACACACCAACCACATATCTAACACCAACATTTACAATTTCTCCAAGATATTTCCATTTCCTTCCATTAAAAATGAAGAGGGGAAAAAAGAGAATCCTACTTGACTGTCTGGTGTGTACAAAGTCATCCTGTTCACCCCACCGTGGCATTCAATGATGGGGATTTGGAAATAACCTGTGTGTGTGTGTAAGGGATCTTCTCTTTAGTAACAACTACTACTTGGATTACTAGGCCGTCTTATGTATTCAACCAGACTCATATTTTCCCCCTTTCTACCTTTAGTCTGATCGGTATAGCAGTGATATAGTCCCCCTGACTACGTCCTATAGAGATCTACAGGAGAAAAAAACATTCAAATGCAGGAAGATAGGACTGTAGCAATTCTCTCTCTCTGTCTCTCTGTCTCTCTGTCTCTCTCTCTCTCTCTCTCTCTCAGGATTTTAAATCATCTGACTTCCATCTATTAGAAGAGAGACTTATTGAGGTAGAAACCATAAAAAATGAAGGAGGGAAATTTAATCCCTGAAATATTGATTTTCCCATTAATATCAGATAGGTAGAGGGTGATGAGGCTGGGTGGAAATGACACATCGTCGACCCGAAGAGAGGCTGGGGCCAATCTTACTGCTGGATATGCCTGCCTGCCCGGGAAGAGTTATAGGTAGGTTTCGCCTCTATCTCTCTCCCTGCCCCTCTCCCTCCATCTCTCTCCCTGCCCCTCTATCTCTCTCCCTGCCCCTCTATCTCCCTCCCTGCCCCTCTCCCTCCATCTCTCTCCCTGCCCCTCCATCTCTCTCCCTTCCCCTCTCCCTCTCCTCTTCTATCTCTCTCCCTGCCCCTCTCCCACTCCCTGCCCCTCTCCCTCTATCTCTCTCACTCCCTTCCTCGCTCTCTCCCTGCCGCTCTCCCTCTCTTCCTCGCTCTCTCCCTGCCCCTCTCCCTCTCTTTCTCTAATGCTCTCTCTGCCCTTCTCCCTCTCTTCCTTTATCTCTCTCTCCCTGCTCCTCACCCTCTGTCTCTCTCCCCTCTGACGCTCTCCCTCTCTCTCCCCCTGCCCCTCTCTTCCTCTCTCTCCCTGCCCCCTCTCTCTCTCCTGCCCTCTCCCTCTCTCTCCCTGCCCCTCTCCCTCTCTTTCTCTAATGCTCTCTCTGCCCTTCTCCCTCTCTCTCTCCCTGCCCCTCTCCCCTCCCTGCCCCTCTCCCTCTATCTCTCTCACTCCCTTCCCCTCTCGCCCCTCTCTCCCTGACGCTCTCCCTCTCTTCCTCGCTCTCTCCCTGCCCCTCTCCCTCTCTTTCTCTATTGCTCTCCCTGCCCCTCTCCCTCTCTCTCCCTGCCCCTCTCCCTCTCTTCCTTTATCTCTCTCTCCCTGCCGCTCTCCCTCTCTTCCTCGCTCTCTCCCTGCCGCTCTCCCTCTCTTCATCGCTCTCTCCCTATCTCTCTCCCTGCCCTCTCCCTCTCTATCTCTCTCCCTGCCCCTCTCCCTCTCTTCCTCTATATCTCTCCCTGCCGCTCTCCCTCTCTATCTCTCTCCCTGCTCGCTCACCTCCCTCTCTATCTCTCTCTCTCCCCTCTCTATCTCTCTCCCTGCCCCTCTCCCTCTCTTCCCCTAGCTCTCTCCCTGCCCCTCTCCCTCTCTTCCTCTATATCTCTCCCTGCCGCTCTCCCTCTCTATCTATCTCTCTCCCTGCCGCTCTCCCTCTCTATCTCTCTCCCTGCCCCTCTCCCTCTCTTCCTCTATATCTCTCCCTGCCGCTCTCCCTCTCTCTCTCCCTGCCCCTCTCCCTCTCTTCCTCTATCTCTCTCCCTGCCCCTCTCCCTCTCTTTCTCTATTGCTCTCTCTGCCCTTCTCCCTCTCTCTCCCTGCCCCTCCCTCTCTTCCTTTATCTCTCTCTCCCTGCCGCTCTCCCTCTCTTCCTCGCTCTCTCCCTGCCGCTCTCCCTCTCTTCCTCGCTCTCTCCCCGCCGCTCTCCCTCTCTATCTCTCTCCCTGCCCCTCTCCCTCTCTTCCTCTCTCTCCCTGCCCCTATCTCTCTCCTGCCCCTCTCCCTCTCTTCCTCTATATCTCTCCCTGCCCCTCTCCCTCTCTTCCTCTATATCTCTCCCTGCCGCTCTCCCTCTCTATCTCTCTCCCTGCCGCTCTCCCTCTCTATCTCTCTCCCTGCCCCTCTCCCTCTCTTCCCCTAGCTCTCTCCCTGCCCCTCTCCCTCTCTTCCTCTATATCTCTCCCTGCCGCTCTCCCTCTCTATCTATCTCTCTCCCTCTCCCTGCCGCTCTCCCTCTCTCCCTCTCTATCTCTCTCCCTGCCCCTCTCCCTCTCTTCCTCTATCTCTCTCCTGCCGCTCCCTCTCTTTCCTCTCTCTCTCCCTCCCCTCTCCCTCTCTTCCTCTATCTCTCTCCCTGCCCCTCTCCTCTCTCTATCTCTCTCCCTGCCCCTCTCCCTCTCTTCCTCTATCTCTCTCCCTGCCCCTCTCCTCTCTCTCTCCCTGCCCCTCTCCCTCTCTCCCTGCCGCTCTCCCTCTCTCTCTCCCTGCCCCTCTCCCTCTCTTCCTCTATCTCTCTCCCTGCCCCTCTCCCTCTCTATCTCTCTCCCTGCCCCTCTCCCTCTCTTCCTCTATCTCTCTCCCTGCCCCTCTCCCTCTCTCTCTCCCTGCCCCTCTCCCTCTCTCTCTCCCTGCCCCTCTCCCTCTCTCTCTCTCCCTGCCCCTCTCCCTCTCTCTCTGCCCTCTCCCTCCTCTCTCTCTCTCTCCCTGCCCCTCTCCCCCTCTCTCTCCTGCCCCTCTCCCTCGCTCTCTCCCCTGCCGCTCTCCCTCTCTATCTCTCTCCCTGCCCCTCTCCCTCGCTCTCTCCCTGCCGCTCTCCCTCTCTTCCTCTATCTCTCTCCCTGCCCCTCTCCCTCTCTCTCTCCCTGCCCCTCTCCCTCTCTCCCTCTCTCTCTCCCTGCCCACTCTTCTCCTATCCCTTGTTCTTCCCCCTATAGTCTTTCTCTCTAGTAGCACCTTGATTAAGGTTGTAATGATGAAATGTGCTGTTAGCTGTGGAAGATGTTGAATCATATAAGAAGCACTAATACACGATGTTGTGAGTTGTAAATGCAGTTGAACTATAAGCCGTTACACAGAAGAACCACGGGGCCTCTTGTTGTCTCTCTTGTTTTGTGTCCCTTCCTAACGCCATTGGCTCGATGTGTTTTATACACACTAATACACGTGTTATTATACAATCAAATGTCAATCAAATGTATTAATACAGCCCTTTTTACATCCGTCCATGTCACCAAGTGCTACACAGAAACCCAGCCTAAAACCCCAAGCAGCAAGCAAGGCAGATGTAGAAGTGTTGTGATATATATTATGTTATCACTCTCTGCAACCTTTACATTCTCCTGTTGTAAGCACATTGATGTACTGAAACGCGTTGCATTGTTTTTGATAATAACCAATTACAGCTTTTACTCTTCATTTTCAATTGTCCTCCGAGACTGGCAGTATAGGTCAAACACATCCTCAATCCCCTATCGAGGCTTGCTTCAAACCCAGTGTAATGTGCTTCAAACCCAGTGTAATGTGCTTTAAACCCAGTGTAATGTGCTTCAAACCCAGTGTAATGTGCTTTAAACCCAGTGTAATGTGCTTCAAACCCAGTGTAATGTGCTTCAAACCCAGTGTAATGTGCTTCAAACCCAGTGTAATGTTCTTCAAACCCAGTGTAATGTGCTTTAAACCCAGTGTAATGTGCTTCAAACCCAGTGTAATGTGCTTCAAACCCAGTGTAATGTGCTTCAAACCCAGTGTAATGTGCTTTAAACCCAGTGTAATGTCCTTTAAACCCAGTGTAATGTGCTTCAAACCCAGTGTAATGTGCTTTAAACCCAGTGTAATGTGCTTTAAACCCAGTGTAATGTGCTTCAAACCCAGTGTAATGTGCTTCAAACCCAGTGTAATGTGCTTCAAACCCAGTGTAATGTGCTTCAAACCCAGTGTAATGTGCTTTAAACCCAGTGTAATGTGCTTCAAACCCAGTGTAATGTGCTTCAAACCCAATGTAATGTGCTTCAAACCCAGTGTAATGTGCTTTAAACCCAGTGTAATGTGCTTTAAACCCAGTGTAATGTGCTTCAAACCCAGTGTAATGTGCTTTAAACCCAGTGTAATGTGCTTCAAACCCAGTGTAATGTGCTTCAAACCCAGTGTAATGTGCTTCAAACCCAGTGTAATGTGCTTTAAACCCGGTGTAATGTGCTTTAAACCCAGTGTAATGTGCTTTAAACCCAGTGTAATGTGCTTCAAACCCAGTGTAATGTGCTTCAAACCCAGTGTAATGTGCTTCAAACCCAGTGTAATGTGCTTTAAACCCAGTGTAATGTGCTTCAAACCCAGTGTAATGTGCTTCAAACCCAGTGTAATGTGCTTCAAACCCAGTGTAATGTGCTTTAAACCCAGTGTAATGTGCTTTAAACCCAGTGTAATGTGCTTTAAACCCAGTGTAATGTGCTTTAAACCCAGTGTAATGTGCTTTAAACCCAGTGTAATGTGCTTTAAACCCAGTGTAATGTGCTTCAAACCCAGTGTAATGTGCTTTAAACCCAGTGTAATGTGCTTCAAACCCAGTGTAATGTGCTTCAAACCCAGTGTAATGTGCTTTAAACCCAGTGTAATGTGCTTCAAACCCAGTGTAATGTGCTTTAAACCCAGTGTAATGTGCTTTAAACCCAGTGTAATGTGCTTTAAACCCAGTGTAATGTGCTTTAAACCCAGTGTAATGTGCTTCAAACCCAGTGTAATGTGCTTTAAACCCAGTGTAATGTGCTTTAAACCCAGTGTAATGTGCTTTAAACCCAGTGTAATGTGCTTTAAACCCAGTGTAATGTGCTTTAAACCCAGTGTAATGTGCTTCAAACCCAGTGTAATGTGCTTTAAACCCAGTGTAATGTGCTTTAAACCCAGTGTAATGTGCTTTAAACCCAGTGTAATGTGCTTCAAACCCAGTGTAATGTGCTTTAAAACCCAGTGTAATGTGCTTTAAACCCAGTGTAATGTGCTTTAAACCCAGTGTAATGTGCTTTAAACCCAGTGTAATGTGCTTTAAACCCAGTGTAATGTGCTTTAAACCCAGTGTAATGTGCTTTAAACCCAGTGTAATGTGCTTTAAACCCAGTGTAATGTGCTTTAAACCCAGTGTAATGTGCTTTAAACCCAGTGTAATGTGCTTTAAACCCAGTGTAATGTGCTTTAAACCCAGTGTAATGTGCTTCAAACCCAGTGTAATGTGCTTTAAACCCAGTGTAATGTGCTTTAAACCCAGTGTAATGTGCTTTAAACCCAGTGTAATGTGCTTCAAACCCAGTGTAATGTGCTTTAAACCCAGTGTAATGTGCTTTAAACCCAGTGTAATGTGCTTTAAACCCAGTGTAATGTGCTTTAAACCCAGTGTAATGTGCTTTAAACCCAGTGTAATGTGCTTTAAACCCAGTGTAATGTGCTTTAAACCCAGTGTAATGTGCTTTAAACCCAGTGTAATGTGCTTTAAACCCAGTGTAATGTGCTTCAAACCCAGTGTAATGTGCTTTAAACCCAGTGTAATGTGCTTTAAACCCAGTGTAATGTGCTTCAAACCCAGTGTAATGTGCTTCAAACCCAGTGTAATGTGCTTTAAACCCAGTGTAATGTGCTTTAAACCCAGTGTAATGTGCTTCAAACCCAGTGTAATGTGCTTCAAACCCAGTGTAATGTGCTTCAAACCCAGTGTAATGTGCTTTAAACCCAAATGTGCTTTAAACCAGTGTAATGTGCTTCAAACCCAGTGTAATGTGCTTCAAACCCAGTGTAATGTGCTTTAAACCCAGTGTAATGTGCTTTAAACCCAGTGTAATGTGCTTCAAACCCCAGTGTAATGTGCTTTAAACCCAAAACCCAGTGTAATGTGCTTTAAACCCAGTGTAATGTGCTTTAAACCCAGTGTAATGTGCTTTAAACCCAAATGTGCTTTAAACCCAGTGTAATGTGCTTTAAACCAGTGTAATGTGCTTTAAACCCAGTGTAATGTGCTTTAAACCCAGTGTAATGTGCTTTAAACCCAGTGTAATGTGCTTTAAACCCAGTGTAATGTGCTTCAAACCCAGTGTAATGTGCTTTAAACCCAGTGTAATGTGCTTCAAACCCAGTGTAATGTGCTTTAAACCCAGTGTAATGTGCTTTAAACCCAGTGTAATGTGCTTTAAACCCAGTGTAATGTGCTTTAAACCCAGTGTAATGTGCTTTAAACCCAGTGTAATGTGCTTTAAACCCAGTGTAATGTGCTTTAAACCCAGTGTAATGTGTGTAATTTAAACCCAGTGTAATGTGCTTTAAACCCAGTGTAATGTGCTTTAAACCCAGTGTAATGTGCTTTAAACCCAGTGTAATGTGCTTTAAACCCAGTGTAATGTGCTTTAAACCCAGTGTAATGTGCTTTAAACCCAGTGTAATGTGCTTTAAACCCAGTGTAATGTGCTTTAAACCCAGTGTAATGTGCTTTAAACCCAGTGTAATGTGCTTTAAACCCAGTGTAATGTGCTTTAAACCCAGTGTAATGTGCTTTAAACCCAGTGTAATGTGCTTTAAACCCAGTGTAATGTGCTTTAAACCCAGTGTAATGTGCTTTAAACCCAGTGTAATGTGCTTTAAACCCAGTGTAATGTGCTTTAAACCCAGTGTAATGTGCTTTAAACCCAGTGTAATGTGCTTTAAACCCAGTGTAATGTGCTTTATATCGCAGGCGCGCGCGCACACAGTAATAACATTGCTGTAATAATAATAATATTCATCATCACAGTAAAACAAAAGCAACGCGCAGCCGTCAGACAAACTGAAGGTCCAGTAGCATTGCCTTAAGAACAGGATTGAGAGAGAGAAAACACGAACCATGTTCTGTGAGACAATTACATCCCAAATACTGACGAAACTCACTGTAATTACATTTTTCCATCTTTTCTCATAATTTCCTTTTTGGGGTTTTTAACATCGTTAAATGGAGTGTTGCGTAGCTTATTAGAAGTAAAATATTAGTAGCATACATTAATTTTACTACATAGCATTGAACCCATTTCTCCCAAATGACCACTATTCAGATAAATGTTTCAATGTTTAATGGTGTCAAATAGGCTATATCAACTTTAATTCTCAGACTCATTAATGCACAAAAATTAACACATGTAATTCGTTGGAATTATCCTTAAAATATGCAAGTCATAGTTCCAAACCACTATTGCAGCATAATCATAATAATAATATTTTCATACAAATATTTATCAAAATAATTGTATCCAAAATTGTACAAGGGTAAAAATAATTTCTGCAGTCCTCATTTTTGCTTAAGTCCAACAGTCCTTAATTAAAAAAGATCGTATATCCATTAAATACAAACGGGGGATGCATTTGTTTCCAACGTTATTTATCTAGCTAAAGAACAACTAATACCCGAAAATAGCTCAAATGATTTCCCCTTAAATTAAAGCAAAAACAAATAAATGTAAAAATCGTCCTAATATGCCGAAGAAGAGAAAGCCGTAGTTGAAATCCAGTAGAAACATCATCATGCTGCTGATGTGCCGTAGAAAGAGCGAGCGGAGAGCGCAAACACACACACACCCACAATACATACCGGAGTTTGAAGCTGCCTCTCGTGTCCCAGTGTTTTTTTTTTTGCTCTCTTAATGCAAGCGATCGATGTCCCTGTCACTGTTGTGTCCCAATCCCAGCCAAGACTACCTCAAACCAGTCAGTCATCAGGCAAAAAAAAACTACCACAGCCCCTCTCATCACCTGTCCTCTGTACCCCAAGTTACACTAAACAACCAGCATGCATAGACAACTCACCACCGAAGCCTGGGCTAAAACATCATCACTGGCAATACAATGACAATTCATTATATGGAGAAAAAATATGAACCCACCAAAGCGAATGAATGGGGAGAACATGAATCTTACGTTACGGCAATATAACATGAGTAAAGAAAATAGAGAACACATAATGAAGAGTTTGGGCCTCTTATGCTCTTTTTCCCCCAATTTTTAAAGATTTTATCAAAAATATTTAAGAACCGTGAGTTTCTGTATCCAGGGGACCTGCGTGTTATCAGTAGCCCAACGACTGGTCTCCTTCCCCGGACACACAGCCACCCCACGGCTCGGTACAATGACTACTCCTTTACACACAGCAGGTAATTGGGAATTGTAGGACCATTATACATTGAACATACATTGAATCTCAATAGTATAATCTAAAAAGACAATACATGTATCTATCTAAACAATATATACGCGTGACGGTGTAAATCGTGTTGCTCTTCGCGTCGTTTAAGAATGTATACGGTGTTAAACGTAACAATAACGTGAGGAAGATAGCGACATTATCAGAAAACAAATGAATGGATACATTGTAGCCTAACTGCCCAGTGTAATGTCAGGTCCAGCTTTGAACCGTCAGGTCCAGCTTTTAAAAGTGGTCCAGCACTGAAACCAGGCAGAACTCTTTCACCGGGGGAAGACAACAGGGATAAAACATTCACGTATCCTAGACCACCATAGATCGGACCTCGTTACGTCTAGTCTAGTTCCGTAATTAACCAAGCCACACCGGGGAAATACCTGATATCATGTAACGATTTGTTTTCCGTTGTATTTCACAGATCGTATGACATTACGACCAGAATGAGACAAACCCTAGCAAACTTTGAGAGCAGATTTGGCCGAGGCAGCAATGGCAATGACACTCACGTAAAGGCTTTCGTCTGGCCCGTGACAATGTTCTGCTAGTAAAACCAAACACCTCAACAAACACCTCAACATGCGATGTTTTCCAAGGCAAAGCTGGGCTGGGCTATTGCCGAAAACATACCACATGAAAACAGCTGCTATCTGCTGAGCGCTATGTCAAAGATTCTGCGGGATCCACCTAAAAAATATATTCAATATTTGACCGAATTAAACACCCACTACTCAATAAAAGTTATAGAAAAAAACTTACTTTCTACCCCCCGCAGTTCGTTCCCTTTCTTCTCCTGTTTTTGGTTTGAAAACAAAGTCACATCCAATGGTTGGGAAATATGATAACACAAAAATGGAAAAAGGGGAAAAAATGTATAATCCTCCCAACTTTATTGAAAAAAAATAAACATACAAAATGGCAAGCGGTATGAAAGCTATCCTTTGGGTCCGATCGGTGAAAGATGTCTCGACTGCAGCCTCTCAGTTCGGTTGTGGAGCGGTCGAGAAACTGCGGAAAGGAAATGAAAACCGATATGTCTTTATTCTGCTAATTATTATCGTTTTAGCCCTGTTTAAAAAAATGGCTGATTAAGTTGAGTGCGCATGTCTTTGTGTGTCTATTCCCGATATGCACTCTGGGAATGGAAGAGAGAGGGCGAATGAGAGAGGGTGGGAGAGAGAGGAAAGAGAGAGGAACAGAGAGAGAGGTGTAATTAGCGAGCTGATCAACAGTCTCCACATTGCAAATGACGCACTGAGCCCCTGTCCAGAGCAAAGCCCTTAGGACGGAACGCGTCAGATTGACCAAAGTGATCTTAACAAGGGCACATTTTTACGGTTTTATCGGCTAGTCCAAAGACATGCAGAACAACAAATAGCCATTTCCTGTTAACCAAATAGAGTACAGAATTAGAGAAATCACCCTTGTTTATATATAAAGGTCCGCAGACGAGGACAAAACCATAGCCTGATATGCCACCCGGTGCAAGGCACATATAAAATATATGATTACGTTAAAGCTGTTCAGAATGTCACTCTATATTCCAAATGTATTGATACGTTTAGCTTATTTTGATATCGTGATTTTATTAAATATATAGGATCATATTTGATCTAGTGGATTTAAATATGTGTAATCTTGAGAGATGCACAGATTGAAGATGCTTACATAGAACCCTGTATCAGATAGAGACTAATTGAATGCGTTTAACTGTGTTGTAAATTGAATACCGTATGTAAACAAGGGCATGTTGTCAATATTGAACACAATATCGATATGTTTATTACATTGATGTAAAACCATGACAGAACAAGAAAGCATAGGTCTGGCTATGAAAAACTGAAGAGAACAGGCGTTTAGGCCTATACAGTGGAGGAACACGCCTTATCTTAAAGGTGGGTATATATGATATTTATTTACATATACATTTTATCTCAATATTATAACTTGATGCAAAGTCAATTAAAAAAAGTCTAAATTATAAGGCCTACATTAGGTTCTTCCTTCATCTTGTTTTAAGAGTATCTAAAAGGTTAAATACTGTAGAATGGATTTGACTTATTGTAGAGCTTAGAAGAGCATAGATTGGTCTACGCGTCTATGGATGTCAAGAACATAGCAGTATTTATATGACATAGTAGATAGATAGGCCCAATGCATATGCCACATTATAAGAAACGAACCAGTCGTTAGAAGATATGGGTTAAAAATAACGACATGTTTGTAGCGTGTTTTTCTTTGTGACGATACGATGGTAAACATATATCTCGTGATTGATAGAAAGTAGCCTATAGCCTACACAAGCATCACCTTAGAAAATAACTAAAGAAAACTGCAAATACATGAGCATCAAAGCTCATGGTACCAACTCCCAGTCCACATAGGATGACTGGGCTTTATGGAGCCATGCATAAAACCTCAGGCAATGTAAAACCCATTGAATCCAACACACCATTCAAACCAATACATGTATATAGGCCTATTCATTGCATTAGTCCGTTTAACTATGTTCCCTTCCTCCCTGATCCTTTTTACTTAATTTGTTCTCTCTCATAAGAGTCGCTATCCGGAGAGAGACCTGAAAATGGTCTTCATCGTGTAGGGAAGCAGAAGATCTGTTCTCCTTCATGAAAAAAAATCGAAGGGGGTGAATTGACTGAGCTGAGTTTTGGGATCCTATGATAAGGCTGCTGGCAGCTAATACATCCTACTGCAGTAGCCTACAACTGAACCAGACCCACACCGCCCCAGCCCAAACCAAGCTCGACCCAGGGCTGCTGTTTCCCGGACTACTAGGGCTGTGACCTGTGTTAAATGTGGTCAGCCGAGGCGTCACTTTTCGCAGATCTGAGGCTGTTGCTTTTTAGCGTCCTCCAGGGATTCCAAACTGCTCTTCCCGGAGAGGCGACTCATTCGGCGGACAGGAGGAGCCAGACAAACCGCTGCCTGGTTGGAAAACCAGCATGGAGCAAGAGGCAATGGACGGAGCGTTGCAGACAGATTTTCTGGTCTCACAGAATCGTAAAGCTATAACAAGAAACCTGGTGCGATGTACTAAAGGTTGTTCTGAATGTTTAACTATTGATTGATTTTATTTTCAGGTGGTCACTTATTTTCTTGCGAGGACGCAGACTAATACACTCGTAGCAGGCGACTGTGAGGGACGTGTCCATATATTGCAGACATTCACTTGTTTTTTGTTTTCACGGTGAAAGAAGAAAGTAAGGCGGATTTAAGGGCCTGATACTCTTTATCTTAACCTCATGCATTTGTAAATCCCCTGGTCGCCTCCCTCTCACTGTTCCAGCAGACGATGCTCTTTCTCCGGAGGCTGCTTGACAAAAGACCAAGTTAACTAACATTTCGCCCCATTTCCATATCTCAGAATCCCCAATTAATTATATATTATCTGTAAACTCAGAGTGTGTGTGTGTGTGTCCTCAGGTTAGACTGAAGGGTGAAATAAAACGATTAAAAAAGGACCGTACGTTGCCAATTGAGTTTATATCAGAAAGACCATTTGCAAGTTTTTCATTTTCAAACGAATACGAATAAAAATATAACTACTATTGCTTTTTGTGAATGGTTATTACAATAATAATACAATAATATGGGATCAAATTCCGGACGCTTTCTCCCTGGGTCATTGTTTTCCATTGCTTTGAGGCATGTTCAGCCCTCCGTAGTGGTCTGACTCCTGCTATAAGGACTGGGAGGTTGGGGGTTCTCCCTTGTTTCAAATCTGATGGTTTTAGTCCAAAGCACCGGCGCCCTCTGGGGTCCGTTAGGTCACGAATGGGGAAGTTTGACCCTTTCCTCAAAACACACAGACCCACTGGCAAACCCTCTATACCCAACACACTGACCCGTGTCCCTTAGGCTACACACAGACCCATAACCAGAATAGCCCAGCACAAGTCACAACACGTAGAGAAGCAACAGCACACGTGCAGCGTGTGTTAGCGACGGAAACACACAAGGACTCAAGGAGGTAATGTTAAATAAAAAACTGTTTTCCTTCATCAAAATCCATAACTATCAATGGGAAAATATAGCCCCAAAATAATGGAATTTATGGTCAAATCATGAGCATCAAAATGGTCATAATTTAATCACATATCAAAATTCATGTCAATTTCACATTAGAATATTGCGTGGCAGTGCACAGTGAATTTGAATAAAACAAAAGCTTGTGATGCTAACTAATTAATTCCCCCAAATTATATAGAACTTGTTCATATAGTTTCACTTGCAAAATACGTTTACCGGGAGAATCAAATAATATTCCCATACTTTGCGTAACACATTACGTACAGACATAACTCCACATAGAAATCTCAAATGTATTCTCCTTCCATTCAAACACCGAATAATGTCCGATATCAATGAACTTTTCCCCCACATTAACCCAACCTAAAACTTCTCGACGTTTTAATGGCATGGACCCTAAACCAGACAACTCGAATACATAAACATACAATCCGTTTATAACTTTGAATATTCCTTCCTTTAAATTTCCAAAAGCATATACCCATGCAGCAACAAAAGAGAAATAAAAACTATACCTTTGGTAAAATAGCATTCCGTTTCTCTTTTCTGTATCTTACTCGTACGCTCAGTAGCAATCCGCTTATAGCATATGGAATCTGTTTTGAAAATGCCTAGATTTTTGGCACATTGTCATTGAAAAGAGGGGAGCGAAGTGTTGCCGCTACAGAATGGGGGAAATGAGTGCGCATTGGACGCAGCCTCCCCTCTACATGGACTTATCCAACTTTAATTTAATATTCCGCAATGTGAAGGTATATAATGCAAGAATTTCAGAGGAAGGAACCGCTTGGTGTTTTTTCAGTATTTCATCGGCAGGAGAGGAGGACAATGCTTTTGTGTCTATTGTCTGTCCCCTCTCGCTTGTTTTATCTGTCCCGGTCAATTTTGATATTTCACAAGCAAAACAAAATATGTTTACTTGTTTGTATTTAGATCACTTGCCAATAACTCCCGTCTCATCTGGGGCTCGTGTCACGCTGGAATCATTCCTAACATAAAATCGAGACCTATAAACGCTTGTTTGTAAAACACTGAGTCAAAAATCAATGTATTGGGACATTTCAATCGATTATATAAACGAAAATCTATAGGCAACATGAGGCCGATATCAGCCCACTCTCCTGCTCTCATCAAATGAGAGGAAAAAAGAGATGGAAAGGAGAAAAGAGGGAAAGACAGCTATAGGGTTTAAAACGAAGCTTACATTAACGTTCTATAGCGGGGTGACTACTCTGTGGCTATATGTCAGAGTGCTTCCAGATGGGAGATGATAGGGAAAGCCTTGATGACAACAATTAGACTATAGTACGTAATCAAAGCGACCACACGGATTACGGCTACATTTAAAGGGTCAACTAGAGCAATTCCAGCCAATATCACATTTCAGCATCACATCACATCACATTAATCAGCCGTTTCTCGACGGCCTCTCACCAGGCATTAATCAAAAATGGTGAATCAAATCAGGGGCAATCTATTCACTGGTTGCATTGTTACCAGGAGATAAGAAAACAGCAACCCCACACGCGCGTTTATTGCATAAACTGTGCATTAATAATACGCGGTATGATATTAGGGAAAGAAGGGGGAGGGGGTAGAATCACGAGGTGTCAATCATGTAACATTTACATGAAATCACAGCTGCTCGCGTCTCCGGACTGTAGGGGAGGGGTGCGCGAGCAGGCACAGGCAGTGCGTGAAAGGGTTTAAGGAGGTGTATGGAGGGGTAGAGGTGTGTCCACGCACGCGGTGCCATTCTGTTTATTTGATAAGAGGAAATCAATGGAACAGATTGTAAAGCCTTTACCAGGGCCAGACGCGCGTGCAGCCTGCACGGTGTCCCCGGGTTTAAAAGGGGGGCTTGGTGAAAAGTGACTTCCAGAACAGCGGCGCGGGAACGGGTCGATCTGGTGAGGAAATTTACACGAAACTGTACACTCATAGGCTACACTTGATCACACACACACACACACACACACACACACACACACACACACACACACACACACACACACACACACACACACACACACACACACACACACATCCAACCCTCCTTCCATTTAATCTCCCTCGCCCTTGTGCCCCTTCCCACTTGGCCCTTGGTCCTCGCCGTGCGCGAGTTTTTCATTCTTGATCCCTCTTTAATAGACATGTGCGCAGGAGTGTCCTCCATATAAATGTATCTCCTCAAAAAGTGCCTCTGCCATATACCTCCACATACCAGACGCAACCCTTATCCAAACCACAAATAGCCGTTAGCACAGTAATGTACAAGTAACGTGAATTCTACAGAAATATGATGATGATGAAAAGACAATCTGGTAATCTGGGAGACGCACCTGCACTCTTTGTCCCTGTCTTTTGACACACACAGCGAGAAAGAGAGAGAGAGAGAGGGGGGGAGAGGCTACTGGCCATTGTGAAGAAGAACAAAAGACGTTGTATCTCTACCTATACAGGTCTAATGGGCCTACTGAATTCAGTTGGGATTATTTAGATTTTCATTTTGTGCCTGAAATGTGATCACTAGTCCAGAGTAGGCTAAATCAAATTAGAATAACTAGGCTATATCTGCATTTTAGAAATGAACTTGAATATTTAACGATTTAATCCTAATTATGTAAATAAGTAATAACTATACCAATAATAATACAAAATGATAGGAAATAATAATAATAATATTGTAATAATGATAAATATATTTAATAAATAATTCATGTTTTCACTTAAATCACAAAAAAACAGCACCTGAGATTTGTACTTTCTAATAAATCATTTTAAAAAACGAAATATTTTCTGCCAAATGCTTTTATGAATTAAAAGGGTAAGCATGGAGATTTTCTCTTCAAAATCTTATTAAAATACTTTCCATGACAACACGAGCCAGAACATGTCAATTTACTGGACTACTGTCCGCTGTCCTCTCTAAGGAGGGTCCTCAGATATCCACTATCCTTCTCTTGGGGTTACCCTCTACCCCTCTTCTCGTACTCAATGGGCCGTCCTCGCACGGTAAATAACTCGGTTACTATTGGACCGCACCGCAACGGGGAGAAGTCAATTCCATGGCAACAATTTGACAGCTAGGAAGCTCGAGTCATCAAAGCTAGAGACGGACCAAATCACAGCAAAGTCCACCAGGCCAGGCCAGACGACCAACGCAAATGCACAGATTAGGTTGATGCCTATTAGACATTTGGAAATGCTTGAAGTGAGGCGTCAATTTAGACCCATGATGCACTGTTAGGTTTATAAAACACAAATAATCCAACTATATTCCTACATGACAGCCTAATGGTCAATAAAAAATGAACAACAATTATTTTGTATTATGACAGTCAATAATAATAATTAAAGTTTTATGGAGGGTGATCAATGTGCAATTATCTATAATACTAATTAAAACAAGTTTAATATCAACAATATAATTATTCTCTAGCCAGTGACCAACCGTTGATATTCTGAATTAGAAAAATAGATAATTCCAGTTTTCCATAATTATATTGAGGCTATGAATCTATGATACTAATAGGGTCATCTTAATATAATAAACATAACTACATAATTAGTCATTTTGAGTGAGGTGAAACCCACAGCTTAGGATCTCTGAGTGGACCCCGGGAAGCCTTGGCAGCAGATAATTGTTTTATTAAAAAAAAAAAAAAAAAAAAAATCTACCAAATACCGATAACAGAGAATCCATTCTGTGTGAGGATATCTTATCCCTCAGTCCATATGGACTAGTAAAGGCCTGACTGACAGTGTGAAAGGACTCTAGGTATTGGAGGGGATGATCTATGTAGCCCTATGACTGCTGTATCTCACACTCAATTTGTGCAAATATTTACAAAAATAATTTCTGCAGATTTTGTGCATTTTTGTGTTTTCACATGAAAATACATCACTTTTTGTGCGACTTAATTAGAAGGAAAAGGAACACATTTTTGTGTGACTTCAATCATAGGAAAATATATTTTGGGGGGGGCAAACTTCAGAACAATCTTTTGAAAATTATTGGAGCAATGCATGATGGACAATGGTGTTCTACACTGACTTTGTTGTGTCCCACATTTATTTATATTCTTATGTAGTCTTACATTACATTACATTTTTTTTTTTTTTATTTATGAATCCCAATGCTGTTTTCTATGCTCGTTTTTGCTCGATGCTTTGCGATACTGGTGCCATGTCAGATTTGATGACGGTTGCCAGTTTAGAATAAAAGGCTCTATTTGCCTGTTGTCTTTTGTTGTGACATTCATTAAGGTATTTGATTAAGGAATGGGGATACATTTTCAAGATGGGAAATTCATTCATCAATAAATGTGGGGAAAGAGAAGACCTGGGGAAAAAAATCTGTTTGGTTTAAATTCCCCCGGTGCAACTGCATGGTATTTATAACTATAACGAGTCTGGACTATGATCAATTAAACCATAATGATACATTTAAACAGGTTCATGTAAAATAATGAATTATGTTGGTTTACACTTATGGCTTGTCCAAGGCCATTTCATGATGATTATCATGGTCATTAAATACTTAGGCTATTGTAACAAGCCTTAATGCCAGCGTTTTAGGCCTACTGCCTCTGTCCAGAGGAACACTAGGCTTTCATGGCAACGGCCGTTAGAGTTGACTTTGCCATGTTTGAGCCCTGGTTAGAGTCCCTGTTGCAGCTTTCACTTTCTTCCACTACATTGGTGGCAGCGTTGGGATCACATCCAGCTCACCTTTAGTTCTGTGATCTAGTGGTGGGAAGCATTCTGTTTTTCAGCACTGTGTTGGATGAAATTGCTTTGATATAGCTAGTGAACAATGGATAAGCAACAATGGGCGTGACGGATAGAAGTAATCACTACAGGTGTGATCAAGCCTTACATCAAAGTAGCCTGAAGCTGAATGGAAAGTGTTATGCCCTGACCAGTTATTCAGAAGAAAATCCACTGTGACTGTCTCATTTACATAAGTTAACTTACCAGTGTGGTCCCAAAACAAACACATTCTACACATTTACAAACAACCTGTTTAAATTGTTATGGCAACCATGGTGTTCTGTTGTTAATGAACCTTCTATACCTAATAACCTGACAATGTTCCACATCATATGGGTAGACCAATCATTTAAGTGTGTTACGCAGCAAAAAACAACTATCCTTTTTTACGATGCAAACCAGTAATATGAATCACTGTTGAGCCATCCTGTTCTGATCTAATGAGATGGATGTAAGATTCTTTATAGCCTAGAATCGTGGCCTTTCCCAGTCATAGAGGACAAAGCTAGGCCTAGGTTCTCATTGGCGAAGACTGAACTCAAATTAAGGGTTATACAGAACCAGTCAAAAGTTTGGACACACCTACTCATTCCAGGGTTTTTCTTTATTTTTTACGATTTTCTACATTGTAGAATAATAATGAAGACATCAAAACTATGAAATAACACATATGGAATGAGTTAGTAACCAAAACAGTGTTTAAACAAATCAAAATCTATTTTATATTTGAGATTCTTCAAAGTAGACACCCTTTGTCTTGAAGACAGCGTTGCACACTCTTGGCATTCTCTCAACCAGCTTCATGAGGTAGTCTCCTGGAATGCATTTTAATTAACAGGTGTGCCTTGTTAAAATTACATTTTTGGAATTTCTTTCCTTCTTAATGTGTTTGAGCCAATCAGTTGTGTTGTGCCAAGGTGGTATACAGAAGACAGCCCTATTAGGTAAAATATCAAGTCCATATTATGGCAAGAACAGCAAAGAGAAACAACAGTCCATTATTACTTCAAGACATGAAGGTTAGTCAATACAGAACATTTGAACAACTTTGAAAGTTTCTTCAAGTGCAGTCGCAAAAACCATCAAGCACTATGGAGGAGGAGGTGGGATGGTGTTTTGCTCGTGACACTGTCAGTGATCTATTTAGAATTCAAGGTACACTTAACCAGCATGGCTACCACAGCATTCTGCAGCGATACGCCATCCCATCTGGTTTTCGCTTAGTGGGACTAATATTTGTTTTTCAACAGGACAATGGCCTCCATGGTGTGTAAGGGCTATTTGATCAAGAAGGAGAGTGATGGAATGCTGCATCAGATGACCTGGCCTCCACAATCACCTGACCTCAACACAATTGAGATGCTTTGCGATGAGTTGGACCTCAGAGTGAAGGAAAAGCAGCAAACAAGTGCTCAGCATATGTGGGAACTCCAAAAAGCATCCCGTGTGAAGCCAAGAGTGTGCAAAGCTGTCATCAAGGCAAAGGGTGGTTACAACAAAGAATCTCAAATCTAAAATCAAATATATTTGTTTATCACTTTTCTGGTTACTACATGAATCCATGTGTTAGTTCATAGTTTTGATGTCCTTACTATTATTCTACAATGTAAAAAATAGTAACAAATAAAGAACAGCCCTTGATTGAGTAGGTGTGTCCAAACTTTTCACTGGTACAGTATGTCAGACTCTCCTACAGTGTAAATCAAATCAAATCAAACTGTATTTGTCACATACACATGGTTGGCAGATGTTAATGCGAGAGTTGCGAAATGCTTGTGCTTCTAGTTCCGACCATGCAGTAATATCTAACAAGTAATCTAACAATTTCACAACAACTACCTTATACACATAAGTGTAAAGGAATGAATAAGAATATGTAAATAAAAATATATGAATGAGTGATGGCAGAACGGCATAGGCAAGATGGTATCGAGTACAGTATATACAGTACATATGAGATAGGTAATGTAGGGTATGTAAACATTATATTAAGTGACATTGTTTAAAGTGGCTAGTGATACATATATTATATCAAGATGGCAAGATGCAGTAGATGGTATAGAGTACAGTATATACAGTACATATGAGATGAGTAATATAGGGTATGTAAACATTAGGGGCGTTGTTTAATAAAGTGGCTAGTGATAACATTTATTCCATCAATTTTTCCATTAATAAAGTGGCTAGAGTTGAGTCAGTATGTTGGCAGCAGCCACTCAATGTTAGTGATGGCTGTTTAACCTTTTTGGGATAGGGGGCAGCATTTTCACTTTGGATGAATAGCGTATGCATATTATTATTAGTATTGGATAGAAAACCCTCTGAAGTTTCTAAAACTGTTTGAATTATGTCTGTAAGTATAACAGAACTCATATGGAAGGCGAAAACCTGAGAAAAATCCAACAAGGAAGTGGGATATTTGAGGTTTGTAGTTTTTCAAAGCTTGGCCTACTGAATACACAGTGTCTATGGAGTCAAGTGGCACTTCCTACGGCTTCCACTAGATGTCAACAGTCTTTAGAAACTGGTTTGAGGATTCTACTATAAAGGAGGGGCTCATGAGACCTGTGTGGTCTGGCAGTGGTCTGGTAGAATGTCTCAGGCTTGTGACGCACGCTCCCGACAGAGTTAGCTCTCGTTCCATGGCTTTTCTTCAGACATAACATTTTTCCGGTTGGAAGCTTATTGATGTTTTATGTTAAAAACATCCTAAAGTTTGATTCCATACATCGTTTGACTTGTTTCTACGACCTGTAATGGAACTTTTCGAGTTTTGTCTCGCGCCTCATGAAGATGGATTACTGGGCTGAACATGCTAACAACAAGTGGCTATTTGGACATAAATTATGAACTTTATGGAACTTTATGGAACAAATCAGTCATTTATTATCGAACTGTGATTCCTGGGAGTGCCTTTGGATGAAGATCATCAAAGGTAAGTGAATATATATATAGTGTTATTTCTAACTTCTGTTGACTCCAAAATGGCGGATATTTCTCTGGCTGATTTGGGCTCTAAGTACCGTGCTCAGATTATACTTTTTCCGTACAGTTTTTTAAAAATCTGACACCGCGGTTGCATTAAGTAGAAGTCTATATTTAATTCTAGGGAATAACTGTTTATTATGAGTATTTCTGCAAAATCCACAGATGTTTTGGAATCAAAACATTACTGCACTTAACGAGCCAGTGTAAACTGAGATTTTTGGATATAAATATGCACATTGTCGAACAAAACATACATGTATTGTATAACATGATGTGCTATGAGTGTCATCTGATGAAGATCATCAAAGGCTAGTGATTCCTTTTATCTATATTTCTGCTTTTTGTGACTCCTATCTTTGGCTGGAAAAATGGCTGTGTGTTTTTTTGACTTGGCTATGACCTAACATAATCATTTGTTGTGCTTTCGCTGTAAAGCATTTTGAAATCGGACACGATGGGTAGATTAACAAGATGTTTATCTTTCATTTTCTGTATTGGACTTGTTAATGTGTGAAAGTTACATTTGTCAAAAATATATTTTTGAATTTCGCGCACTGCCTTTTCAGCAGAATGTTGTCGAGGGGTTCCACTACCGCTAGAAAGGTTAACAGTCTGATGGCCTTGAGATAGAATCTGTTTTTCAGTCTCTCGGTCCCTGCTTTGATGCACCTGTACTGCCCTCACCTTCTGGATGATAGCGCGGTGAACAGGCAGTGGCTCGGGTGGTTGTTGTCTTTGATGATCTTTTTGCCCTTCCTTTGACATCGGTTGGTGTAGGTGTCCTGGAGGGCAGGTAGTTTGCCCCCGGTGATGCATTGTGCAGACCTCACTACCCTCTGGAGAGCCTTACGGTTGTGGGCGGAGCAGTTGCCGTACCAGGCGGTGATACAGCCCGACAGGATGGTCTCGATTGTGCATCTGTAAAAGTTTTTGAGTGTTTTGGTGACAAGTCAAATTTCTTCAGCCTCCTGAGGTTTACCACGTTCACCACGCTGTCTGTGTGGGTGGACCATTTCAGTTTGTCTGTGATGTGTACGCCGAGGAACTTAAAACTTTCCACCCTCTCCACTACTGTCCCATCAGTGTGGATAGGGGGCTGCTCCCTCTGCTGTTTCCTGAAGTCAACGATTATCTCCTTTGTTTTGTTGACGTTAAGTGTGAGGTTATTTTTCCTGATACCACACTCCCTGTAGGCCGTCTCGTTGTTGTTGGTAATCAAGCCTACCACTGTAGTGTCGTCTGCAAACTTGATGATTGAGTTGGAGGCGTGCATGGCCACGTAGTCGTGGGTGAACAGGGAGTACAAGAGAGGGCTGAGAATGCACCCTTGTGGGGCCCCAGTGTTGAGGATCAGCGGGGTGGAGATGTTGTTACCCACCCTCACCACCTGGGGGCGGCCTGTCGGGAAGTCCTGGACCCAGTTTCACAGGGCGGGGTCGAGACCCAGGGTCTCGAGCTTGATGATGAGTTTGCAGGGTACTATGAGTGGAAGTGAGTGCTACGGGGCGGTAGTCATTTAGCTCAGTTACCTTAGGTTTCTTGGGAACAGGAACAATGTTGGCCCTCTTGATGCATGTGTGAACAGCAGACTGGGATAAGGATTGATTGAATATGTTTGTAAACACACCAGCCAGCAGGTCTGCGCATGCTCTGAGGACACGGCCGGGGATGCCGTCTGGGCCTGCAGCCTTGCGAGGGTTAACACGTTTCAATGTTTTTCTCGAGTTGGCTGCAGGGATGGAGAGCCCGCAGGTTTTTGTAGTGGGCCATGTCAGTGGCACTATATTGTTCTCAAAGCGAGCAAAGAAGTTGTTTAGTTTGTCTGGGAGCAAGACATTGTGGTCCGCAACAAGGCTGGTTTTCTTTTTGTAGTCCGTGATTGACTGTAGACCCTGCCACATACCTCTCTTGTCTGAGCCGTTGAATTGCGACTCTACTTCTACGTCTCTATACTGACACTTAGTTTGTTTGATTGCCTTGCAGAGGGAATAGCTACACTGTTTGTATTCGGTCATGTTTCCGGTCGCCTTGCCCTGATTAAAAGCAGTGGTTCGTGCTTTCAGTTTCGCGCGAATGCTGCCATCAATCTACGGTTTCTGGTTGGGGAAGGTTTTAATAGTGCATCGGTGATGTGGGTACAACATCACCGATGCACTTGCAAATTAACTCGCTCACCGAGTCAGTGTATTCATCAATGTTATTGTCTGACGCTATGCGGAACATATCCCAGTCCATGTGATTGAAGCAATCTTGAAGCGTGGAATCCGATTGGTCAGACCAGCGTTGAACAGACCTGTGCACGGGCATTTCCTGTTTTGGTTTCTGTCTATAGGCTGGGAGCAACAAAATGGAGTCGTGGTCAGATTTTCTGAACGTAGGGCAGGGGAGGGCTTTGTATGCTTCGTGGAAGTTAGTATCACAATGATCCAGGGTATTGCCGGCCCGGGTCACGCATTCTACAGTATATGCTGATAACATTTAGGGAGCCTTGTTTTCAGATTTGCCTTGTTAAAATCCCCAGCTACAATAAATGCAGCCTCAGGATATGTTGTTTCCAGTTTACATAGAGTTAATGAAGTTCTTTCAGTGCTGTCGATGTGTCTGCTTGGGGGGGGGATATACACGACTGTGATTATAAGAGAATTATAAGAGAATTCTCTTGGTAGATAATGCGACTATTTAACCGTGTTAATCATTACTGAAACATGTCAACTATAAACATTTAACCGTGTTAATCATTACTGAAACATGTCAACTATAAACATTTAACCAGTTAAAGACAGTGAATACATGACAACTTGATTCAAATATATAATGAAAAATAATTCATATAAAAATGAGTACGAACAGAGTCTCTGTGTGTGTGTGTGTGTGTGTGTGTGTGTGTGCATGTGCATTATGGTGTGTATCATAAAAATGTTTCCCCATTCTCCAATCAAATACCTTCATCAATACCATAAACAAAAACAGAATAACCTGTCTTTTTTTCTCCAATCTGGCAACCCTCATAAAATTCGACATGGCCTTGTATAAAATGCATAATGAAAGAAATAGTGCAACGTAGGCTCCACAAAATATGAAATCCATTATTTTGTTTGTGGTTTTGATGAAGGTATTTGATTGGGGAATGGGGATACATTTTTATGATACACACCATAGCGTAGGCTCCACAAAATATGAAATCCTTTATGAAGAAAATGCGGTAGACCTACTGTTGCCTCCTCAGAAAACGGGTATTTTCAGACTGCAAATGTATCAGTTTCCCAAAGTATTAAGTGAAAACAATCATAAAAAACAGTATTGGCATCATTAAAAAATGAAAAAAACATAAGGCTACTATTACATTATAATTATTTTGGTTACAACTTGGTTGATTGACAATATTGTGTTGTTAACACGTTTTTATATAAATAAATGTGGGAAACAAAAAAAGGCAGTGTAGAACATCATTGCCCATCATGCATTGCTCCAACAACTTTCAAAAGTTTTCCCCCCTCAAGAGAGTACTGAGTTCATACACATTTTACCACAGGTTATAAACTGAAAATGACGTCAGCGTTTTCTAAATGTTCCGTCTCTTGTTGACACTGGTAGAAAGGCCCTATAGTTCTCAAGCCTTCCCTCCTCGCCTAGAGCCAAGGTCAGTCAGTGTAGATAAGCATTCTAGACAGTCTGGAGATAGTTCATTCATTTTTACAAAGGAACAGACCGTCATTGTTCTAACTTTTGACCACGTTCACACACACACATTATTTTCAGTACTGGGATCAAGAATGAAAACTCATACATATACAGTAACATTTAGTATTCTGATTAGTACATGTATAGTAACATAATAGTATTCGGATTAGTCAGTCCTGATTGAAATGTATACAAATTTGGCATCATTGATAAAAATTCCCTTAACAACATATTTGCATGAATCGAGAGTGAGATTGTGTTGCAATTGATTATCTTTGTTCTGGTACAGGATAGAGAAAAGTCTAGAAGGATTATCTATTGCAAATTCTTCATCACCACAACACAGAGAGGATGAGAAAGAGAGGTAGACAAATTGAGAAAGATATGTTTTGTTGTAATGTCATGTATTTTCAACATTTGTCTTATTGAATAAACTGCTATTCAGATTTGGTACTTGACATGACCATGGAATACATCACCTGAGTTCATATTGGTGGTTGCTTTTATTTTTGGGTTGAAATGAAGAAAAGTGGCCAGTTTCATAAGGACCATCCAACAGCATCCCTCCCTTCAATTAAATACACTTCCTCCAAACAACATGTCACAACCATTTGGCCTGGGGAATTTACTATCTGATCTGTTATGAAGGTTATGTATCTTACTGTGTGTGTGAGTATGTGTGTGTGTGTGCGTGTGTGTCTCTTCTGACCTCAATTTTACTGTACTCGAAAAGATGCCTAAGAAGAGAAAAGGTGCCTAAAAAGACATGTATTTTACATCAGTCATCTGAGAGATTAATGAGGAATCCTTTCAGAACATCCTACAGAGCTACTGTACGGGATTATAACACATGTACACAGACAACAGTGGATTTGTCGATACCCCTCTGCATGCATGTACTGTCATTATATTGCTCTATTAAAATCAATTCAGTTGAATTCAGTTCTATTTTATGCACAGGAGGTGCACATTTAAAAAAAAAACATTATTTGCTCAAATACATTTGCAATTTACAACATTAGGCAATCACATAAAAAGGATTAAAATTATCACAGAGAGCCAAGATAAAACGTATATCTCAAGTAAACCAGTGAATCCTTTGGAGGCCTACACCTGTCCCATGCCTACTACACCTGTCCCATGCCCACTACACCTGTCCCATGCCTACTATAACCTGTCCCATGCCTACTACACCTGTCCCATGCCTACTACACCTGTCCCATGCCTACTACACCTGTCCCATGCCTACTACACCTGTCCCATGCCTACTACACCTGTCCCATGCCTACACCTGTCCCATGCCTACTACACCTGTCCCATGCCTACACCTGTCCCATGCCTACACCTGTCCCATGCCTACTACACCTGTCCCATGCCTACACCTGTCACATGCCTATAAAAGGTACTGTGTTTACAATAGCTATGATGAAGTATCAGATACCCAGAGGCTAGGTAAACCCATAACACAACAGTTTATAGTTCAACTGTGGTCAACCAAGTACACTGTGGTCCTGAACCAATGACGGTTGACTTGAAGTGAAGAGAAACCTTTTTCCGCTCCTTTCCCTCTCCCTCCCTCTCTCTCTCCCTCTCTCAACCTCTCCACTAGCCCTCTCTCCCTCACTCAACCTCTCCACTAGCCCTCTCTCCCTCACTCAACCTCTCCACTAGCCCTCTCTCCCTCACTCAACCTCTCCACTAGCCCTCTCCCTCGCTCAACCTCTCCACTAGCCCTCTCTCCCGCGCTCAACCTCTCCACTAGCCCTCTGCCTCTCCCTCCCTCTCTCTTTCCCTTGCTCAACCTCTCCACTAGCCCTCTTACCCTCGCTCAACCTCTCCACTAGCCCTCTTACCCTCGCTCAACCTCTCCACTAGCCCTCTCCCTCCCTCTCTCGCTCAACCTCTCCACTAGCCCTCTCTCCCGCGCTCAACCTCTCCACTAGCCCTCTCTCCCGCACTCAACCTCTCCACTAGCCCTCTCTCCTGGCGCTCAACCTCTCCACTAGCCCTCTCTGCCGCGCTCAACCTCTCCACTAGCCCTCTCTCCCGCGCTCAACCTCTCCACTAGCCCTCTCCTTCTCCCTCCCTCTCTCTTTCCCTCGCTCAACCTCTCCACCGGCCCATCACATCACAGCTCTACTAGACCATGCCCATCACATCACAGCTCTACTAGACCCGACCCATCACATCAAAGCTCTACTAGACCAGGCCCATCACATCACAGCTCTACTAGACCATGCCCATCACATCACAGCACTACTAGACCCGACCCATCACATCACAGCACTACTAGACTAGGCCCATCACATCACAGCTCTACTAGACCATGCCCATCACATCACAGCACTACTAGACCAGGCCCATCACATCACAGCACTACTAGACCCGGCCCATCACATCACAGCTCTACTAGACCCGACCCATCACATCACAGCTCTACTAGACCCGGCCCATCACATCACAGCTCTACTAGACCATGCCCATCACATCACAGCACTACTAGACCAGGCCCATCACATCACAGCTCTACTAGACCAGGCCCATCACATCACAGCTCTACTAGACAAGGCCCATCACATCACAGCACTACTGGACCAGGCCCATCACATCACAGCTCTACTAGACCATGCCCATCACATCACAGCACTACTAGACTAGGCCCATCACATCACAGCTCTACTAGACCCGGCCCATCACATCACAGCACTACTAGACCAGGCCCATCACAACACAGCTCTACTAGACCCAGCCCATCACAACACAGCTCTACTAGACCCAGCCCATCACATCACAGCACTACTAGACCAGGCCCATCACATCACAGCTCTACTAGACCAGGCCCATCACATCACAGTTCTACTTGACCCGGCCCATCACATCACAGCACTACTAGACCAGGCCCATCACATCACAGCTCTACTAGACCATGCCCATCACATCACAGCTCTACTAGACCAGGCCCATCACATCACAGCTCTACTAGACCAGGCCCATCACATCACAGCTCTACTAGACCCGGCCCATCACATCACAGCACTACTAGACCAGGCCCATCACATCACAGCTCTACTAGACCATGCCCATCACATCACAGCTCTACTAGACCAGGCCCATCACATCACAGCACTACTAGACCATGCCCATCACATCACAGCACTACTAGACCATGCCCATCACATCACAGCACTACTAGATCATGCCCATCACATCACAGCACTACTGGACCAGGCCCATCACAACACAGCTCTACTAGACCAGGCCCATCACATCACAGCACTACTAGACCAGGCCCATCACATCACAGCTCTACTAGACCAGGCCCATCACATCACAGCACTACTGGACCAGGCCCATCACATCACAGCACTACTAGACCAGGCCCATCACATCACAGCTCTACTAGACCCGGCCCATCACATCACAGCTCTACTAGACCCGGCCCATCACATCACAGCACTACTAAACCATGCCCATCACATCACAGCACTACTAGACCATGCCCATCACATCACAGCACTACTAGACCATGCCCATCACATCACAGCACTACTAGACCATGCCCATCACATCACAGCACTACTAGACCAGGCCCATCACATCACAGCACTACTAGACCAGGCCCATCACATCACAGCACTACTAGACCCAGCCCATCACATCACAGCACTACTAGACCCGGCCCATCACATCACAGCTCTACTAGACCCAGCCCATCACATCACAGCACTACTAGACCCGGCCCATCACATCACAGCTCTACTAGACCCAGCCCATCACATCACAGCACTACTAGACCATGCCCATCACAACACAGCACTACTAGACCATGCCCATCACAACACAGCACTACTAGACCATGCCCATCACACAACCCTCTCTAGAGCTCTACTAGACCCGGCCCATCACATCACAGCACTACTAGACCATGCCCATCACATCACAGCTCTACTAGACCCGGCCCATCACATCACAGCACTACTAGACCATGCCCATCACATCACAGCACTACTAGACCATGCCCATCACAACACAGCACTACTAGACCATGCCCATCACATCACAGCTCTACTAGACCATGCCCATCACATCACAGCACTACTAGACCATGCCCATCACATCACAGCACTACTAGACCGTGCCCATCACATCACAGCTCTACTAGACAATGCCCATCACATCACAGCTCTACTAGACCATGCCCATCACATCACAGCTCTACTAGACCCGGCCCATCACATCACAGCTCTACTAGACCATGCCCATCACACAACCCTCTCTAGAGCTCTACTAGACTAGGCCCATCACATCACAGCTCTACTAGACCCAGCCCATCACATCACAGCTCTACTAGACCCGGCCCATCACATCACAGCTCTACTAGACCCAGCCCATCACATCACAGCACTACTAGACCCAGCCCATCACATCACAGCACTACTAGACCGTGCCCATCACACAACCCTCTCTAGAGCTCTACTCTGCACTTGACACATTTATGAAATTGCTTATCCCAGGTACTAATAAGCACCCATCAAGAAAATAATTGTAAATCCTGTTAAATTCCCATGGATTGAAATTGAAATTGTATGGTTGAGAGGGATGAGGCAAAAGAAATGGCAAATACGTCTTGCTGCACAACCAATTGGCAAACGTATTACAAATTGAGAAATCATTTTGACTAAACTGAATAAAAAGAAGAAGAAACTACACTTTGAAACAGAGATAAATTACATAAAGAATGATAGTAAAAAGCTTTTGCGCAACTTCAATGAAATTTTGGGAAAAAAGGAAAACTCTATCATTCATTGAATCAGATGGCTCATTCATAACAAAACTCACAGATATTGCCAACTACTTTAATGATTTTTCATTGGCAAGATTAGCAAATGTAGGCATGACATGCCAGCAACAAACGACAAGACAATGACAAGTCACCAGGGTCTGACAACTTGGATGGAAAATGACTGATGATAATAGTGGACTATATTGCCACTCCTACTTGCCATATCTTCAATTTATGCCTACTAGAAGGTGTGGGCCCTCAGATCTGGAGGGAAGCAAAAGTCATTCCGCTACCTAAGAATTGTAACGCCCCCTTTACTGGCCAACCAATCAGCCTGTTACCACCCCTTGGTACATTTTTTTTGTTGTTGACCAGATTCAATGCTATATTACAATAAACAAATTGACAACAGACTTTCAGCTTATAGGCAAGGACATTCAACAAGCACAGCACTTACACAAATGACTGATGATCAGCTGAGAGAAATTGATGATAAAAATATTGTGGGGGCTGTTTTGTGAGACTTCAGTGCAGCTTTTTACATTATCAATCATAGTCTGCTGCTGGAAAAACATTTGTGTTATGGCTTTACACCCCCTGCTATAATGTGGATAAAGAGTTACCTGTCTAATGGAACACAGCAGAATTGGGACCAAGTCATTGTTTTACAAGTCACAAGTAAGTCTCAAGTCTTAGCACTCAAATCCAAAGTCAAGTCGCAAGTCAAGTCCCAAGTCAAGTCTCAAGTCAAGACATGCTTGTCAAAGTCAACTCTCAAGTTAAGTCTCAAGTCCTAAACTTTGAGTTTAAAGTCCAAAACAAGTCATAATGTGCTCTTCACCAAATGTAATACAATTTTATATTTTTTAAAAGTAATAGTTTGTATATTACATTCATGCAAATCATGAATGTTTTTAAAATATATATTTATTACTTTCAAATAAACTTTATATTTCCATGGAAGTACATGGGTAGCCATGAGAAAGACCCGCCCCCCCATAGCTATCAACTATCAAGGATCACTATGGGGCACAAATGGGCGATGTATGCTTGTACACAATCGCCCGACCTTAACACACACACACCCCTTCTCTGTTTGTGGTTACAGTAGGCTAACGTATGTCAATGGTTTTAGGAACAGCAGTAACATCAGGCAGGATTTATGTTACCTAGCCATTTGTAGCTCAATCTTGGGTGCAATGATCACATACTGACTGACTGTGTGGAGGCTCATTGATATAACATTACGTTAACCTACAAAGTTATAAATGATATAACGTTATCTGTCGGCTATATTAGCCACGACTTACCGTTCTTTGTGCAGCTTCAAATGTCGAACAAAGTTGGAAGTTGTTGTTCCTCCGTCTGTCATTTTCTTCCCGCATGTTTTACAAGTTGATATCCATTTTTTGTTGATACAGCGTAGTCTTTATATCCGAAAATAATAATTTGGGGTATCATCTTTCCAAGGGCTCCATCTGAATTCACCCGCCAACGTTCCTCTGCACTGCCAAGCGCAACTTTTTCCCAGCTGTAATTCGTTAAATGAAGAGTTTAAGTGTTTATAATAGCATCCTTTTAAATATTGGGCTTGGGGAGGGTATCAAGTCAGTTCCAGTCAAAAGGCTCTAGGCCAAGTTAAGTCACGAGTCATTGGTGTTAAAGTCACAGTCGAGTTGCAAGTCATCATATTTGTGACTCGAGTCCACACCTCTGGAACACGGAGGGTGTTCTTTAATGGAAGCCTCTCCAACATAATCCAGGTAGAAGCAAGGTCCCTTACTTTTTTCAATCTTTGCTAATCTTTGCAGTATGCGGATGACTCAACACTATACACGTCAGCTACTACAGGGACTTAAATCACTGCAACACTTAACAAAGAGCTGCAGTTAGTTTCAGAATGGGTGGCAAGGAATATTGTTAAAATTGTTAAAAGTTCATTTGTGAAATGTATTTCCTTCTTAATGTGTTTTAGCCAATCAGTTGTGTTGTGCCACGGTAGTTGGTAAAAGACCAAGTCCATATTATGGCAAGAACAGCTCAAATAAGCATGAAAAATTACAGTCCATCATTACTTTAAGAAATGAAGGTTAGTCAACGCAGATCATTTCAAGAACTTTGAAAGTTTCTTCAATTGCAGTCGCAGAAACCATCAAACACTATGATGAAACTGGCTGTCATGAAAACTGGCTGCCACAGGAAAGGAAGACCCAGAGTTACCTCTGCTGCAGAGGATAAGTCCATTAGAGTTACCTGGCTGTCATGAGGACCGCCACAGGAAAGGAAGACCCAGAGTTATCTCTGCTACAGAGGATAAGTCCATTAGAGTTACCTCTGCTGCAGAGGATAAGTCCATTAGAGTTACCTGGCTGTCATGAGGACCGCCACAGGAAAGGAAGACCCAGAGTTATCTCTGCTACAGAGGATAAGTCCATTAGAGTTACCTCTGCTGCAGAGGATAATCCATCCATTAAGAGTTATCCTGCTGAGGATAAGTCATTAGGTTACCTCTGCTGCAGAGGATAATTCCAGGAAAGGAGGATTGAGAGTTAACTCTACTGCAGAGGATAAGTCCATTAGAGTTACCTCTGCTGCAGAGGATAAGTCCATTAGAGTTACCTGGCTGTCATGAGGACCGCCACAGGAAAGGAAGACCCAGAGTTATCTCTGCTACAGAGGATAAGTCCATTAGAGTTACCTCTGCTGCAGAGGATAATTCCATTAGAGTTACCTGGCTGTCATGAGGACCGCCACAGGAAAGGAGGATTGAGAGTTAACTCTACTGCAGAGGATAAGTCCATTAGAGTTACCTCTGCTGCAGAGGATAAGTCCATTAGAGTTACCTGGCTGTCATGAGGACCGCCACAGGAAAGGAGGATTGAGAGTTAACTCTACTGCAGAGGATAAGTTCATTAGAGTTACCTGGCTATCATGAGGACCGCCACAGGAAAGGAGGATCGAGAGTTACCTCCACTGCAGAGGATAAATCCATTAGAGTTAACTGCATCTCAGATTGCAACTCAAATAAATGCTTCACAGAGTTCAAGTAACAGACACATCTCAACATCAACTGTCCAGAGGAGACTGCGTGAATCAGGCCTTCATGGTTGAATTGCTGCAAAGCAAACACTACTAAAGGACACCAATCAGAAGAAAATACTTTCTTGGGACAAAAAACATGAGAAATTGACATTCTGCAGTGATACACCCTCCCATCTGGTTGCGCTTAGTTGGACTATCATTTGTTTTTCAACTGGACAATGACACATCTCACCTCCAGGAAGTGTAAGGGCTATTTGACCAAGAAGGAGAGTGATGGAGAGCTGCATCAGATGACCTGGCAGCCGCAATCACCCGACCTCAACCCAATTGAGATGGTTTTGAATGAGTTGGACCGCAGAGTGAAGGAAAAGCAGCCAACAAGTGCTCAGCATATGTAGGAACTCCATTAAGATTGTTGGAAAAGTATTCCAGGTGAAGCAGGTTGAGAGAATGCAAAGAATGCCATTTTTGGTTACTACATGGTTCCATATGTGTTATTTCATAGTTTTCATGTCTTCACTATTATTCTACTGTGTATAAAATATTAAACATAAAGTGTTTCCAAACTTTTGACTGATACTGGATATTTCTTTATTTTATTTTCATTTTGTATAATTTGTTTGATTAAAATCTATGTACTTTACTCAAACCAGTGAATATTACATATTATAAACTAGATCATTAACTATCAGCTCTAGGTATATCTAGGGACAAAACTCTTCACAATAATCCTACTGGAAACATGGTGTCGTGGATGTCACTCAGGTAATAGAGAATGTTTACTACCATCAATAAAACATACAAATGTGAAACAAGGTCAGGACTCGAGGTTTGAATCAGATCACTATAAAATACAGTTACCCACTATGTCTCATAGCCAGTGTGACAGAGTCATTACACAGGGCGCGCTTCTTCACAAAATTGGACCTCAGGAGCGCTTACAACCTGGTGCGTATCAAGGGAGGATATGAGTGGAAGACGGCATTTAGCACTACTTATGGGCACTATGAATATCTCGTCATGCCGTACGGGTTATTAATGAATGCTCCAAACAGGATTAGAGGGTTGCTCTCCAGGAACAGGATTGGGGGATAGCTCTCCAGGAACAGGTTTGGAGGATAGCTCTCCAGGAACAGGATTGGGGGATAGCTCTCCAGGAACAGGATTGGAGGTAGCTCTCCAGGAACAGGATTGGAGGATAGCTCTCCAGGAACAGGATTGGAGGGTAGCTCTCCAGGAACAGGATTGGAGGATAGCTCTCCAGGAACAGGATTGGAGGATAGCTCTTCAGGAACAGGATTGGGGGGTAGCTCTCCAAGAACAGGACTGGAGGGTAGTTAACCCTATACCTGTAGAAATAGCATTTTACCCTGTTGGGAATAACAAAATGTCTGCCGCTGTTCAAGAATAGTTAAACCTGCGCGCAGACACACACGCGCGCACACGCGCACACACACGCACACACGCACGCACACACACACACACGCACACACGCACGCACACACACACACAGGGTGTTAAGGCCATCAGCATGTGCAAATGAAGTAATAATAACGGTAGCTGCAGCTGTGGCCTGCTAACTGAATAAACATGATTCTGTGTCACATCCCATAGAACTACCATAGATGGACCAGTTCGTAGCTGTCAGTATATTCATATATATATAGTATATTCAGTTTATTCCTACCTAACCATAGGGGTTGGATTAGTGTGTGTGTGTGTTAGTTTACTGACAATCAAAGGAGCTCAGAGATCTGAAGAAGTCAGAAAGTTCAAATTCCTCTGAGTGTACTCATACTCTGACTCACAATACAATTCTGCTCCTACACACATAGATACATTACACATGATGACCACATGAATATACTGACTAAATGAATATACTGACACTATTAATAACGTAGTGACACTATGAATATATTGACACTATTAATGTCAAGCCCTGACCTTAGAGAGCCTTTTAATTTCCCTATTTGGTTAAGTCAGAGTGTGATTTGGGTGGGCATTCTAGTTTTTCTATTTCTTTGTTGGCCTGGTATGGTTCCCAATCAGAGGCAGCTGTCTATCGTTGTCTCTGATTGGGGATCACACTTAGGCAGCCTTTTTTCCACCTTTAGTTGTGGGATCTTGTTTGTGTGTAGTTGCGTTCTGCACTGCGTATAGCTTCACGTTCGGTTGTAGTTTGTTATTTTTGTTTAGTGTTCATCTAATAAAACTATGTACGCTTACAACGCTGCACCTTGGTCTGATTCTTCTATCAACGAACGTGGCAATTACCATATTGACAACATTAATATACTGACTCTATTAAAACATACTGACACTATTAATATACTGACACTATTAATATACTGACTCTATGTATGTACTGACTCTATTAATATACTGACTCTATATATGTACTGACTCTATATATGTACTGACTCTATTAATATACTGACTCTATTAATATACTGACTCTATATATGTACTGACACTATTAATATACTGACACTTTGAAGATACTGACTCTATGTATATACGGACTCTATTAATGTACTGACACTATGAATATAATGTAAAAATTAATTAACTGAAGCTATGAATTTACTGACTCTATTAATAACATACTGACACGTTTAATATACTGACTCTATTAATATACTGACACTTTGAATATAATGACGAAATTAATTAACTGAAGCTATGAATTTACTGACTCTATTAATAACATACTGACACTTTTAATATACTGACACTTTTAATATACTGACACTTTTAATATACTGACACTATTAATATACTGACTCTATTAATATACTGACTCTATTAATATACTGACTTTTAATATACTGACTCTATTTATATACTGACTCTATTAATATACTGACTCTATTAATATACTGACTATTAATATACTGACTCTATTAATATACTGACTCTATTAGTATACTGACTCTACTAATATACTGACTATTAATATACTGACTCTATTAATATACTGACTCTATTAGTATACTGACTCTACTAATATACTGACACCATTAATATACTGACTCTTTGCATATAATGACTATTAATATACTACCTCTACTAATATACTGACACCATTAATATACTGACTCTATGTATATAATGACTCTATTAATATACTGACTCTATTAATATACTAACACTATTAATATACTGACTCTATTAATATAATGACTCTATTAATATACTGACTCTATTTATATACTAACACTATTAATATACTGACTCTATTAATATACTGACTATATTAATATACTGACTCTATTAATATACTGACTCTATTAATATATTGACTCTATGAATGTACTGACTCTATTAATATACTGACTCTATTAATATACTGACTCTATTAATATACTGACACTGTGTATGTACTGACTCTATTAATATACTAACTCTATTAATATACTAACACTATTAATATACTGATTAATATACTGACTCTATTAATATACTGACTCTATTAATATACTGACTCTATGTATGTACTGACTCTATTAATATACTGACTCTATTATCATACTGACTCTATTAATATGATTAATGTACTGACTCTATTAATATACTGACTCTATTAATATACTGACTGACTATGACTCTATGTATGTACTGACTATATTAATATACTGACTCTATTATCATACTGACTCTATGTATGTACTTACTCTATTAATATACTGACTCTATTAATATACTGACTCTATGTATGTACTGACTCTATTAATATACTGACTCTATTAATATACTAACACTATTAATATACTGACTCTATTAATATACTGACTCTATTAATATACTGGCTCTATTAATATACTGACTCTATTAATATACTGACTCTATTAATATACTGACTCTATTAATATACTGACTCTATGTATGTACTGACTCTATTAATATACTGACTCTATTAATATACTAACACTATTAATATACTGACTCTATTAATATACTGACTCTATTAATATACTGACTCTATTAATATACTGACTCTATTAATATACTGACTCTAGTATCATACTGACTCTATTATCATACTGACTCTATGTATGTACTGACCATTTATTTGTATTTGTTATGGATCCCCATTTGTTGCTTTCAAGGCAGCAGCTACTCTTCCTGGTTTCCGTCTCAATTAAGGCAGTTTTACAGTTGTAAACACGTTACAATACATTCACAACATATTTCACAATACACTAAGTGTGCGCCCTCAGGCCCCTAGTCTATTTCCACGTATCCTCAGCACAAAATCAATTTGTACATGCGTGTATAGGGTGTATGTTATCATGTGTGTGTGTATGCATGTGTCTGTGCCTACGTGTGTGTTGCTTCAAAGTCCCCTCTGTTCCATAAGGTGTATTGTTATCTGTTATCTGCATGGGTATCTGAGCTGTGCGGCAGTAGTTCAAACAGACATCTCAGTGCATTCAACATGTCAACACCTCTCACAAATACAACTAGTGATGAAGTCAATCTCTCCTCCACTTTGAGTACATCTATGGTCCAGCCGTGCTGCCCTGTTCTGAGCCAATTTTCCTAAGTCCTCTTCGTGACACCTGACCTCACGACTTAACAGTAGTCCAGGTGCACCAATACTAGAGCCTGTAGGATCTGCCTTGTTGATAGTGTTAAGAAGGCAGAGCATCGCTTTATTGTGGACAGACTTCTCCCCATCTCAGCTACTGTTGTATCGACATGTTTTGACCATGACAGTTTACAATCCAGGGTTACACCAAGCAGTTTACGCACCTCAACCTGCTCAATTTCCACATTATTCATTAGCACATGTATGAATATATATGCACACACACTGGCAGGTAAAGGCCATACCACTACCTTAGAAATGAACTCAGAACAGAGATGGTTCTTAACTCCTGTATGTGCAGCTTCTATTGTGACACCAGACATACTGACACACTGGCCAGGGGACAAGGGGACACAGAGGAAGGGTTTGACAGAGGATTTGTCCAAACTTCTGAGCCACTAATAACAAATTGCCGCAGTATTTTACGTCACAGTCAGTTGACGACAAGCCGTAACTAGCGTGAAATTCTCTGTCGATTTAAATGTCCTCTGAGTAATATTCCCTTCTCCCTATGACACACACGCACACGCACGCGCGCACACACACACACGCACACGCACACACACACACACACACACACACACACACACACACACACACACACACACACACACACACACACACACACACACACACACACACACACACACACAAACCCCATATGGCTTCTCCTCGGCACAGGGAACACAGATTCATCCTGGGGAAACACTCACCCACAAATTCACACACACACCCCGCGAGGCTCCGGAGGCTCTCCGAGGCAAACAGCACATCAAACCTCAGCCCCTTCTTTGTACATATACATATATACACACACACACACATTTACATTACATTTAAGTCATTTAGCAGACGCTCTTATCCAGAGCGACTTACAAATTGGTGCGTTCACCTTAAGACATCCAGTGGAACAGCCACTTTACAATAGTGCATCTAAATCTTTTAAGGGGGGTGAGAAGGATTACTTTATCCTATCCTAGGTATTCCTTAAAGAGGTGGGGTTTCAGGTGTCTCCGGAAGGTGGTGATTGACTCCGCTGTCCTGGCGTCGTGAGGGAGTATGTTCCACCATTGGGGGGCCAGAGCAGCGAACAGTTTTGACTGGGCTGCGCGGGAACGGTACTTCCTCAGTGGTAGGGAGGCGAGCAGGCCAGAGGTGGATGAACGCAGTGCCCTTGTTTGGGTGTAGGGCCTGATCAGAGCCTGGAGGTACTGAGGTGCCGTTCCCCTCACAGCTCCGTAGGCAAGCACCATGGTCTTGTAGCGGATGCGAGCTTCAACTGGAAGCCAGTGGAGAGAGCGGAGGAGCGGGGTGACGTGAGAGAACTTGGGAAGGTTGAACACCAGACGGGCTGCGGCGTTCTGGATGAGTTGTAGGGGTTTAATGGCACAGGCAGGGAGCCCAGCCAACAGCGAGTTGCAGTAATCCAGACGGGAGATGACAAGTGCCTGGATTAGGACCTGCGCCGCTTCCTGTGTGAGGCAGGGTCGTACTCTGCGGATGTTGTAGAGCATGAACCTACAGGAACGGGCCACCGCCTTGATGTTAGTTGAGAACGACAGGGTGTTGTCCAGGATCACGCCAAGGTTCTTAGCGCTCTGGGAGGAGGACACAATGGAGTTGTCAACCGTGATGGCGAGATCATGGAACGGGCAGTCCTTCCCCGGGAGGAAGAGCAGCCCGTCTTGCCGAGGTTCAGCTTGAGGTGGTGATCCGTCATCCACACTGATATGTCTGCCAGACATGCAGAGATGCGATTCGCCACCTGGTCATCAGAAGGGGAAAGGAGAAGATTAATTGTGTGTCGTCTGCATAGCAATGATAGGAGAGACCATGTGAGGTTATGACAGAGCCAAGTGACTTGGTGTATAGCGAGAATAGGAGAGGGCCTAGAACAGAGCCCTGGGGGACGCCAGTGGTGAGAGCGCGTGGTGAGGAGACAGATTCTCGCCACGCCACCTGGTAGGAGCGACCTGTCAGGTAGGACGCAATCCAAGCGCGGGCCGCGCCGGAGATGCCCAACTCGGAGAGGGTGGAGAGGAGGATCTGATGGTTCACAGTATCGAAGGCAGCCGATAGGTCTAGAAGGATGAGAGCAGAGGAGAGAGAGTTAGCTTTAGCAGTGCGGAACGCCTCCGTGATACAGAGAAGAGCAGTCTCAGTTGAATGACTAGTCTTGAAACCTGACTGATTTGGATCAAGAAGGTCATTCTGAGAGAGATAGCGGGAGAGCTGGCCAAGGACGGCACGTTCAAGAGTTTTGGAGAGAAAAGAAAGAAGGGATACTGGTCTGTAGTTGACATCGGAGGGATCGAGTGTAGGTTTTTTCAGAAGGGGTGCAACTCTCGCTCTCTTGAAGACGGAAGGGACGTAGCCAGCGGTCAGGGATGAGTTGATGAGCGAGGTGAGGTAAGGGAGAAGGTCTCCGGAAATGGTCTGGAGAAGAGAGGAGGGGATAGGGTCAAGCGGGCAGGTTGTTGGGCGGCCGGCCGTCACAAGACGCGAGATTTCATCTGGAGAGACACACACACACACACACACACACACACACACACACACACACACACACACACACACACACACACACACACACACACACACACACACACACACACACACACACACACACACACACCTGTCTTTGGGTAGGTTAGTCAGTATTAGGGTAGACCCAGAGATGTTAGGCTGTCCGTTTAGGCAGACGCTATATTCTAGGCAAGAGAAGGAGTGGAGGAGGGACTGAGTGAGGGAACAACTGGTTAACTTTAGGTAGGTTTTTGTCTGTACTACCTGTTGTTGTCTCTCATTCTCTCTCATTCTCTCACAATCTTTCTCCCTGTCTGTTGCTTTCTTTTTCTCTCTCTCTGCCAGTTCCCCTCGATGCTCTTTAGCACAAAGCGAGAAGGCCTTGTAGAGGGGGAGAGAGGGATAGTGGGAGAGAGAGATAGCGGGAGAGGGATAGAAAGGTAGCGGGATAGAGAGAGCGGGAGAGAGGGAGAGAGATAGAGAGATGTAGAGGGATAGAGGGAGAGAAGGATAGAGGGGGAGAGGGATAGAGGGATTGAGATGTAGAGGGATAGAGAGAGAGATATAGAGGGATGGAGAGGTAGAGGGATAGAGATAGAGGGAGAGAGGGGAGAAGTAGAGAGGGATAGAGAGGTAGAGGGAGAGAGTGAGAGAGGGAGAGAGGGATAGAGATGTAGAGGGATAGAGAGAGAGATATAGAGGGATAGAGAGATGGGGGAGAAGGAGATAGGGATAGAGAGGGAGAGAGTGATAGAGAGGTAGAGGGAGAGAGGGAGAGAGGGATATAGAGGTAGAGGGATAGAGAGTGAGAGGGAGAGAGGGATATAGAGGTAGAGGGAGAGAGAGTGAGAGGAGAGAGGGATAGAGGTAGAGGGATAGAGGTAGAGGGATAGAGAGTGAGAGGCAGAGAGGGATAGAGAGGTAGATATAGAGGGATGGAGAGGTAGAGGGATAGAGGGATAGAGAGGTAGAGGGAGAGAGGGAGAGGGAGAGAGGGATAGAGAGGTAGAGGGAGAGAGAGTGAGAGGCAGAGAGGGATAGAGAGGTAGAGGGAGAGAGGGAGAGTGGGGAGAAGGAGAGAGGGATAGAGAGGTAGAGGGAGAGAGGGAGAGAGGGAGAGAGTGATAGAGAGGTGGAGGGAGAGAGGGAGAGAGGAAGAGAGGAATAGTGAGGTAGAGGGAGAGAGGGAGAGTGGGGAGAGGAAGATGGGGAGGGGAATAGAGGGCTCAGTATCAGGGCATAAGCTGCATTTGAAAATAATTGTATTTACCTGGCAAGCTCTTCATCGCACAACCTTTCCACTTCCCTCTTTCTTGCTTTCTTTCCTTAACCCCCTTCTTTTTGTGACTAAATGTAGCTTTGGACCAGGCAGGCTGAAGGGCTAGGAGACCAGCTGGGTGTTTGTTTGTGTGTTTGTAGACTAAGTGCATTAGCTTTTCTGTTACTGATCATATGTGTCACAAATTATTCTTTATAATACATGTGGCTCAAGTTGATGTTGTCTTTAAGTATGTGCACAATACAACTAACTTAACATACTTATATACAGTGCATTCATAAAGTATTAATAAGAACACTTGACTTTTTCCACATTTTGTTCCGTTACAGCCTTGTTCTAAAATTGATTAAATATTTTTTTCCTCATTAATCTACACACAATACATCATAATGAGATAGCGAAAACAGGTTTTTAGAAATGTATTACAAATAAAAAACTGAAATACCTTATTTTCTGACCCTTTTCAGACCCTATGATGTTGATACTCGAAATGTATCATCCTTGAGATGTTTCTGCAACTTGATTGGAGTTCACCTGTGGTAAATTCAGTTGATTGGACATGATTTGGAAAGGCACACACCTTCCTATATAAGGTCCCACAGTTGATAGTGCATGTCAGAGCAAAAACCAAGCCATGAGGTCGAACGAATTGTCCACAGAGCTCAGCGACAGGATTGTGTCAAGGGACAGATCTGGGGAAGGTACCAAAACATTTCAGCAGTATTGAAGGTCCCCAAGAACACAGTGGCCTCCATCATTGTTAAATGGAAGAAGTTTGGAACCACCAAGACTCTTCCTAGAGCTGACTGCCCGGTTGGGGAGAAGGGCCTTAGTCAGGGAGGTGACCAAGAACCCGATGACCACTCTGACAGAGCACCAGAGTTCTTCTGTGGAGATGGGAGAACCTTCCAGAACGACAACCATCTCTGAAGCACTCCACCATTCAGGCCTTTACGGTAGAGTGGCCAAATGGAAGCCACACCTCAGAAAAAGGCTCATGACACCACCGCTTGAAATTTGCCAAAAGGCACCTAAAGGACTCTCAGACCATGAGAAACAAGATTATCTGGTGTTGCCTGGATGCCAAGCGTCACGTCTGGAGGACACCTTGTACCATCCCTTAAGTGACGCATGGTGGTGGCAGCATCATGCTGTGGGGATGTTTTTTAGCGACAGGGACTGGGAGACTAGTCAGGATCAAGGGAAAGATGAACGGAGCAAAGTACAGAGAGATCCTGGATGAAAACCTGCTCCGCAGCACTCAGGACATCAGACTGGGGCAGAGGTTCACCTTCCAACAGGACAACAACCCTAAACACACAGCTAAAACAATGCAGGAGTGGCTTTGGGACAAGTCTCTGAATGTCCATGAGTGGCCCAGGCCCAGTGGCGGATTTAGGTATAGGCGACATGGGCAGCCGCCCAGGACTAAATCCTGCCGGGGGCGACACATGGTGCCTGCACAAAAAAATGTGGAATGGTGACATTTGCGCGATCCGTTTTCTATTGCTCATTTGTACGTCACGTCCATGATATCATGTCACAGTGTCGGACTGGGGGTTAATTAACCTTGTCAGAGTGGGCGCCCTGATTGTGGGTTGTGAGCAAGGCACGCTACTGCCCGGGAAGGTCTCCCACTCAGAAGTACAAGATGGGGAGGGGGACAGGGGTAGGTCGACCTCAAGTCTCCCCACTGGAATCCCGAGGTAGGGGGAGCGAGGGAATCTATTAAATAGTGCACCTTGTACAGTACTAATGAAATTAGTAAAATCAGTCACACTACGAAATGCTACCAAATAAACCACAATTCATTCATAATACTGTGAATATATATAGTTTCACAGACATATTTGTATCTGGTTTGGTGCAAAATGGTTACGAATAATATAAAACCAGTCTGCACACCACCAAGGTGAATTGGTTGAGTCTTGACTCTTGGTTGACAGTGTTGGGTGATGGGTATTGTAGTCTTGACTCTTCGTTGACTGCGTTAGGGGATGGGTAATGTAGTCTTGACTCTTGGTTGACAGTGTTGTGTGATGGGTATTGTAGTCTTGACTCTTCGTTGACTGCGTTAGGGGATGGGTAATGTAGTCTTGACTCTTGGTTGACAGTGTTGGGGGATGGGTAATGTAGTCTTGACTCTTGGTTGACAGTGTTGGGGGATGGGTAATGTAGTCTTGACTCTTGGTTGACAGTGTTGGGGGATGGGTAATGTAGTCTTGACACTTGGTTGACAGTGTTGGGGGATGGGTAATGTAGTCTTGACTCTTGGTTGACAGTGTTGGGGGATGGGTAATGTAGTCTTGACTCTTCGTTGACTGCGTTAGGGGATGGGTAATGTAGTCTTGACTCTTGGTTGACAGTGTTGGGGGATGGGTAATGTAGTCTTGACTCTTGGTTGACTGTGTGGGGGATGGGTAATGTAGTCTTGACTCTTGGTTGACAGTGTTGGGGGATGGGTAATGTAGTCTTGACTCTTGGTTGACAGTGTTGGGGGATGGGTAATGTAGTCTTGACTCTTGGTTGACTGTGTGGGGGATGGGTAATGTAGTCTTGACTCTTGGTTGACAGTTTTGGGGGATGGGTAATGTAGTCTTGACTCTTGGTTGACAGTGTTGGGGGATGGGTAATGTAGTCTTGACTCTTGGTTGACAGTGTTGGGGGATGGGTAATGTAGTCTTGACTCTTGGTTGACAGTGTTGGGGGATGGGTAATGTAGTCTTGACTCTTGGTTGACAGTGTTGGGGGATGGGTAATGTAGTCTTGACTCTTGGTTGACAGTGTTGGGGGATGGGTATGGGTAATGTAGTCTTGACTCTTGGTTGACAGTGTTGGGGGATGGGTAATGTAGTCTTGACTCTTGGTTGACAGTGTTGGGGGATGGGTAATGTAGTCTTGACTCTTGGTTCACAGTGTTGGGGGATGGGTAATGTAGTCTTGACTCTTGGTTGACAGTGTTGGGGGATGGGTAATGTAGTCTTGACTCTTGGTTGACAGTGTTGGGGGATGGGTAATGTAGTCTTGACTCTTGGTTGACAGTGTTGGGGGATGGGTAATGTAGTCTTGACTCTTGGTTGACAGTGTTGGGGGATGGGTAATGTAGTCTTGACTCTTGGTTGACAGTGTTGGGGGATGGGTTATGTAGTCTTGACTCTTGGTTGACAGTGTTGGGGGATGGGTAATGTAGTCTTGACTCTTGGTTGACAGTGTTGGAGGATGGGTAATGTAGTCTTGACTCTTGGTTGACAGTGTTGGGGGATGGGTAATGTATTGATGCTCGGGAGCCAAATCAACACAAATTTGCTTCTGTTTGTCTGTTACTTCTTTTTTATATTTATGAGCCTTATTTTTGTATATATTTTTATATTTATATTGTTTTAAATATTGTGATTATTTATTTGTGTTGTTCCAAATGTCTGAATAAAAGTGACAGTTAGTGCCGAAAGGTGCTTTTTTGTTTTATTGCCGGGGGCTGAAGGGAAGGTTCCCCCAGGGAGCCATACAAGCTAGAACCGCCACTGCGCCCAGCCATAGCCCGAACTTGAACCTGATTGAACATCTCTGGAGAGACCTGAAAGTAGCTGTGCAGCGACACTCCCCATCCAACCTGACAGAGCTTGAGAGGATCTGCAGAGAAGAATGGGAGAAACTCCTCAAATATAGGTGTGCCAAGCTTGTAGTGTCATACCCTAGAAGACTTGAGGCTGTAAGGTGCTTCAACAAAGTACTGAGTAAAGGGGCTATAAAGCCCGAGGTGTAGTGGGGAAGAAGTCAGGCGCAGGAAGCAGAGAGTTCAGGGTAGCGCTATTTTTTAATGCCCCACAACGGTGAGCAGACGCCAACCCAAACAAATGCCCCAAACACGGCGGACTTAAACAGTCCAGCAAAAACCCAAACACACGGACAACCGTGACACACAGATGTGTACACAAGTACATCGAACAATCCTGCACAACCAGCAGGCGGGCCGGCTGGTAAATAAAGCCCAACCAATCAGCCTAAAACAAACACAGGTGAAAGCAATAAACAGAAAAGGGGAAAAAGGATCAGTGGCAGCTAGTAGGCCGGTGACGACGACCGCCGGGCGCCACCCGAACAGGAAGGGTAGCTTCCTTCGGTAGGAGTTGTGACAGGGTCTTAAATTAAATATGAACACACATCAAAAAATCTAACTTCATGTGTAAACCACTGTGTCTTCATCTGCTTGGAAAGATGCATTTACCGCTAAAGATAGTACCTCTATAAGTGACCCAACGGGAGGATCTCTGAAGACATTACCTCTATAAGTAACCCAACATGAGGATCACTAAAGACATTACCTCTATAAGTGACCAACGGGAGGATTTCTAAAGACATTACCTCTATAAGTAACCCAACATGAGGATCACTGAAGACATTACCTCTATACTTGACCCAACATGAGGATCACTGAAGACATTACCTCTATAGTGACCAGCGGGCGGATCTCTGAAGACATTACCTCTATACGTGACCAGCGGGCGGATCTCTGAAGACATTACCTCTATACGTGACCCAAAGGGAGGATCTCTGAAGACATTACCTCTATACTTGACCCAAATGGAGGATCTCTTAAAACCTGTTTGGGATAGGGGGCAGCATTTTCACGTTTAGATGAAAATTGTGCCCAGAGTAAACTGCCTACTACTCAGGCAGAGTTGCTAATATATGCATATCATTAGTAGATTTCGATAGAAAACACTCTGATGTTTCTAAAACGGTTTGAATGATGTCTGTGAGTATAACAGAACTCACATGGCAGGCGAAAACCTGAGAAAAATCCAACCGGGAAGTGGGAAATCTGAGGTTTGTAGTTTTTCAACTCATTGCCTATCCAATATACAGTGTCTATGGGGTCAAATTGTACTTCCTAAGGCTTCCACTAGATGTCAACAGTTTTTAGAACCTTGTTTGATGCCTCTACTGTGAAGGATTGGGAGCTGAATGAGTAAGAGGTCTGCCAGAGTGGGATGAGCTGATCACGCGTGTTCACGTGAGAGTTAGCTTGAGTTCCATTGCATTTCTACAGACAAAGGAATTCTCCGGTTGGAACATTGCTGAAGATTTATGGTAAAAACATCCTACATATTGATTCTATACTTCATTTGACATGTTTCTACGAACTGTAATATGACTTTTCTTCTGAACTTTCACCTGGACCTGTCCGCGCGTCGTGAGTTTGGATTAATGAACTGAACGCGCTAACAAAAGGAGGTATTTGGACATAAATGATGGACTTTATTGAACAAATCAAACATTTATTGTGGAACTGGGATTCCTGGGAGTGCATTCTGATGAAGATCATCGAAGGTAAGTGAATATTTATAATGCTATTTCTGACTTTGTTGACTCCACAACATGGCGGGTCTACGTATGGCTTGTTTTGTTGTCTGAGCGCTGTACTCAGATTATTGCATGGTTTGCTCTAAAAAAAAGTCTGACACAGCAGTTGCATTAAGGAGAAGTATATCTCTAATTCTATGCATAACACTTGTATCTCATATTAAAGTTGATGATGACTCTTTCTGTGAATTGATGTGGCTCTCTGCAAACTCGCCGGATGTTTTCGAGGCACAACATTACTGAACATAACGCGCCAATGTAAACTGAGATTTTGGGATATAAATATGAACTTTATCGAACAAAACATACATGTATTGTGTAACATGAAGTCCTATGAGTGCCATCTGATGAAGATCATCAAAGTTTAGGGATTAATTGTATCTCTATTTCTGCTTTTTGTTACTCCTCCCTTTGGCTGGAAGACGGTTGTGTGTTTTTTCGGCTTGGCTATGACCTAACATAATCATATGTTGTGCTTTCGCTGTAAAGTCTTTTTTGAAATTGGACACGATGGTTAGATTAACAAGATGTTTATCTTTCATTTGGTGTATTGTACTTGTGTATGTATGAAAGTTACATATTTCCCCAAAATATTTTTGAATATTTTGCGCTGCATTTTCAGCGGAATGTTGTCCAGGGGTTCCGCTAATTAAGACATTACGTCTGTAAGTGACCCAACGGGAACTCTGAAGACATTACCTCTAAACGTGACCCAATGGGACGATCTCTGAAGACAATACTTCTTTACGTGACCCAATGGGACGATTTCTGAAGATATTACCTCTTTACGTGACCCAATGGGACGATCTCTGAAGACATTACCTCTAAACATAACCCAATGGGACGATCTCTGAAGACATTACCTCTAAACGTGACCCAATGGGACGATCTCTGAAGACATTACCTCCAAACGTGACCCAATGGGACGATCTCTGAAGACATTACCTCTTTACGTGACCCAAGGGGACGATCTCTGATTTGACGTTACAATGAGCAGCGCATGCAGTACCTTTAGCCTCTCTCTCTCTCTCTATCCATCCATCCATCCATCCATCCATCTCTCTCTCTCTCTCTCTCTCTCTCTCTCTCTCTCTCTCTCTCTCTCTCTCTCTCTCACTCTCCATCTAGCTCTCTCTCTCCTCTCTCCCCAGCACTGTTTTATGTGTGTGTATATGCATGGGTATTTAAGTGTGTTTCGGTTTATAGATGCTTACAATTTTTTCTCGTATTGAGTGCTTGGAACCTAATTTTATCAAATATGTTCGAAGATGAAGAAAAAACAACTGAAATTCAGTTTGGCAAAAATAATGTTTGTTACAATGGAATGTTTCTCATTACAGTCAATAAGCAACAGACAACAAAGACTATTTTAATGAAGAATATGAAGTGAAAATATAAAACAGAGACACTTCCCTGGCAGCCAACCACGTTTAATGCGTTGAATGCGGCTTCTTTTGATGATGTCTCCCTTGTTTGAAATGGAGTAAATTAAGATGTTAGAGTCAGGTTTTTTTTTCAGCTTCGCAAAAGGTCAGAAGTCTAACATAATTATAGCGTATTACTCTGAGAAAACACATGGTAGGGAGATGATATGAAAATACATGCTGTAGCCTGTAAACAATTACTTTTCACCTCTTTGATAAGCATAATGTTTTTATGGCTGAATCAAGAGGTTTAACGAAGTCTTGTGAAACAGAGTTAAAGAGTTTTATTTTAGTTGACCTCTGGCTGACCTGGTCTTTGCCTGACTGACTGACAGTATTGAGAACCACTCACAGAGCAATGTTGGGCAGAAATGTATATTAAATCCGTGGCCTCCAATTGCTCTTAAATACAAGTAAAACTAAATGCATGCTCTTCAACCGATCGCTACCTGCACCTACCCGCCTGTCCAACATCACTACTCTGGACGGCTCTGACTTAGAATATGTGGACAACTACAAATACTTAGGTGTCTGGTTAGACTGTAAACTCTCCTTCCAGACCCATATCAAACATCTCCAATCCAAAGTTAAATCTAGAATTGGCTTCCTATTTCGCAACAAAGCATCCTTCACTCATGCTGCCAAACATACCCTTGTAAAACTGACCATCCTACCAATCCTCGACTTTGGCGATGTCATTTACAAAATAGCCTCCAATACCCTAATCAACAAATTGGATGTAGTCTATCACAGTGCAATCCGTTTAGTCACCAAAGCCCCATATACTACCCACCATTGCGACCTGTACGCTCTCGTTGGCTGGCCCTCGCTTCATACTCGTCGCCAAACCCAGTGGCTCCATGTCATCTACAAGACCCTGCTAGGTAAAGTCCCCCCTTATCTCAGCTCGCTGGTCACCATAGCATCTCCCACCTGTAGCACACGCTCCAGCAGGTATATCTCTCTAGTCACCCCCAAAACCAATTGTTTCTTTGGCTCCTTCCAGTTCTCTGCTGCCAATGACTGGAACGAACTACAAAAATCTCTGAAACTGGAAACACTTATCTCCCTCACTAGCTTTAACCTGTTGAACCTATGGGGGCGCTGTGTCATTATTGGATAAAAAGACGTGCCCGTTTTAAGCGCAATATTTTGTCACGAAAAGATGCTCGACTATGCATGGAATTGACAGCCTTGGAAAGACACAACTCTGACGTCTCCAAAACTGCAAAGATCATTATCTGTGCGTGCCCCAGAACTAATGCAACAGGCGAAACCAAGATGAAGTTTCATACAGGAAATGGCCCGGATTCTGAAGGCGCTGTGTTCCAATGTCTCCTTATATGGCTGTGAATGCGCCAGGAATGAGCCTGCGCTTTCTGTCTATTCCCCGAGGTGTCTGCAGCATTGTGACGTGTTTGTAGGCATATCATTGGAAGATTGACCATAAGAGACTACATTTACCTGGTGTTCCGCCCGGTGTCCTGTGTGCGTAATCTGTAGGTCCATGCGCGTTCCATTTCTTCAGAATTGAAAGTAAACTGCCACAATGGATTTTATCGGCGATAGATATGTGAAAAACACCTTGAGGATTGATTCTACACATCGTTTGCCATGGTTCTGTCGATATTATGGAGTTAATTTGGAAAAAAGTTTGCGTTTTAATGACTTTGAAATGAATTTTTTCCTTACCCAAACGCGATGAACAAAACGGAGCGATTAGTCGACACAAATATTTTTTTTTGTAAAAACGGAACATTTGCTATCTAACAGAGTCTCCTCATTGAAAACATCTGAAGTTCTTCAAAGGTAAATGATTTTATTTGAATGCTTTTATGGTTTTTGTGGAAAATGTTGCATGCTGAATGCTAATGCTAAATGGTACGTTAGCCATCAATACTGTTACACAAATGCTTGTTTTGCAATGGTTGAGAAGCATATTTTGAAAATCTGAGATGACAGTGTTGTTAACAAAAGGCTAAGCTTGAGAGAAAATAGATTCATTTCATTTCATTTGCGATTTTCATGAATAGTTAACGTTGTGTTATGCTAATGAGCTTGCTGATAGATTTACACAATCCTGGATACAGGGTTTTTTTCGTAGCTAAACGTGACGCAGAAAATGGAGCGATTTGTCCTAAACAAATAGTCTTTCAGGAAAAACTGAACATTTGCTAACTGAGAGTCTCCTCATTGAAAACATCTGAAGTTCTTCAAAGGTAAATTATTTTATTTGAATGATTTTATGGTTTTTGTGGAAAATGTTGCATGCTGAATGCTAACGCTAAATGGTACGTTAGCCATCAATACTGTTACACAAATGCTTGTTTTGCAATGGTTGAGAAGCATATTTTGAAAATCTGAGATGACAGTGTTGTTAACAAAAGGCTAAGCTTGAGAGCAAATAGATTAATTTCATTTCATTTGCGATTTTCATGAATAGTTAATGTTGTGTTATGCTAATGAGCTTGCGGATAGATTTACACAATCCTGGATACAGGTTTTTTTTCGTAGCTAAACGTGACGCTGAAAACGGAGCGATTTGTCCTAAACAAATAATCTTTCAGGAAAAACTGAACATTTGCTATCTGAGAGTCTCCTCATTGAAAACATCTGAAGTTCTTCAAAGGTAAATTATTTTATTTGAATGCTTTTCAGTTTTTTTGTGTAAATGTTGCCTGCTGAATGCTAACGCTAAATGCTACGCTAAATGCTACGTTAGCCATCAATACTGTTACACAAATGCTTGTTTTGCAATGGTTGAGAAGCATATTTTGAAAATCTGAGATGACAGTGTTGTTAACAAAAGGCTAAGCTTGAGAGCAAATAGATTAATTTCATTTCATTTGCAATTTTCATGAATAGTTAACGTTGCGTTATGGTAATGAGCTTGAGGCTGTAGTCACGATACCGGATCCGGGATGGCTCGATGTTAAGCACCAACTGTCAGAGCAGCTGCACCTGTACATAGCCCACCTATAATTTAGCCCAAACAACTACCTCTTTCCCAACTGTATTTCATTTATTTATTTATTTTGCTCCTTTGCACCCCATTATTTTTATTTCTACTTTGCACATTCTTCCATTGCAAAACTACCATTCCAGTGTTTTACTTGCTATATTGTATTTACTTTGCCACCATGGACTTTTTTGCCTTTACCTCCCGTCTCACCTCATTTGCTCACATTGTATATAGACTTGTTTATACTGTATTATTGACTGTATGTTTGTTTTACTCCATGTGTAACTCTGTGTCGCTGTATCTGTCGAACTGCTTTGCTTTATCTTGGCCAGGTCGCAATTGTAAATGAGAACTTGTTCTCAACTTGCCTACCTGGTTAAATAAAGATGACGTCGGCATGTGTTTGCGTGTACCTGTCACATACTAGGTGATGTGCATGATGTTCTGAAGGGTGTGGTTACCTGCACGGCTAGCACCTTGTCCACCGTTATAACATGCCTTTTATAACACACAAAGGACACGGAACAAACCAGACAGCTACCTTCAACAAACATGCCTCAAACATGATATCACTCTGTCTTAGTGAAATCCTGGCTATTTGTTCAGCGTAAACTCATAGTTCTACCAGTATAATGATACGGTCATATATTATAACTTTAAACATTCACACTGGTTCTGATTTCAGGATTAACTAAAAAGAGTCTCAAACTACTTTAAAAAAACCTCCAGTATATAAAATGCAACTGCTGCATTGTAGACATTTTGAGAAATCTATATGCAGACGGGATTGTTTTGTTCAATGGGGTTCAACGACCCTGCTCTGCTATTGGGAGGTTGGGGTGATTGAGTGAAATGTGCTGGAAAGATTGTGAGGATTTTCAGAGCAGGTAAATGAGGAGGAGATGTGGGAGGATAGGAGTCAGCATTGATGTGGCATTCAATCTGTGATCAACGTGGCTACAACAAGAGAAGGCACTTAGAGAACCAACCTGCAACAAGCCTCCGTTTAGAACCTAGCAAGGCCATGGAAACCATTGAATATATCGTCATGATATTATTCAGTTGAAAGGATCCGTTGTTATCAAAGGATATAATCACATTTTATTCAATTGTAGCATGCTGATGAAGTTTCTTCCTGCAATGTTGTTGTCTCACCTCCCTTTGTAGTGTACATGCATGTTAAGTTACTCTGGATAAGAACATTTGCCAGAAATGATCAAATATATTGAAAGGAATAGGATGCGAACCATTCTCTGCATTATGATCGCACAGTCAGTTCAAAGAAATCCCTGTTTCAAAGGGAAAACTGGAAAGGTTCTTCCAAATTCAAAGTCAGAGTCGACATGCTACCATTACAGAACTCTGGATGACTGGAAAGGCCTTCTGTCATATGAATATCCTCTCCTTTCTTCAGTTTTCCATTATTTTCCGAAACGGGTGAACGATCGGCTCCTTTCCCCCCCTCTCCATGTCCATTACCTCCAAAGGGAATGCTTAGATGTGATTGCGACGGCCAGTTAGCTCTGCTTTGATCCACACTGCTCTTTGAGGACTCCATTGTTCCTGATTTGCTGTGATTTTCTAGCCTGAACAGAGAGAGGAAAGACAACCTTTGGCACCTCAGACGATGTTTGAAACGCCAACATATTCCCTTCCCTCTACAGTACACTAGATTGAGCTGCTGTTGCCCACATTCCCTTCCCTCTACAGTACACTAGATTGAGCTGCTGTTGCCCATATTCCCTTCCCTCTACAGTACACTAAATTGAGCTGCTGTTGCCCACATTCCCTTCCCTCTACAGTACACTAGATTGAGCTGCTGTTGCCCATATTCCCTTCCCTCTACAGTACACTAGATTGAGCTGCTGTTGCCCATATTCCCTTCCCTCTACAGTACACTAGATTGAGCTGCTGTTGCCCATATTCCCTTCCCTCTACAGTACACTAGATTGAGCTGCTGTTGCCCACATTCCCTTCCCTCTACAGTACACTAGATTGAGCTGCTGTTGCCCACATTCCCTTCCCTCTACAGTACACTAGATTGAGCTGCTGTTGCCCACATTCCCTTCCCTCTACAGTACACTAGATTGAGCTGCTGTTGCTCACATTCCCTTCCCTCTACAGTACACTAGATTGAGCTGCTGTTGCCCACATTCCCTTCCCTCTACAGTACACTAGATTGAGCTGCTGTTGCCCATATTCCCTTCCCTCTACAGTACACTAGATTGAGCTGCTGTTGCCCATATTCCCTTCCCTCTACAGTACACTAGATTGAGCTGCTGTTGCGTCAAACAACAACATTGTTGAATACGCAGATTCGGTGAGCGAGATCATTAGCAAGTGCATTGGCGATGTCGTACCCACAGCAACTATTAAAACATTCCCAAACCAGAAACCGTGGATTGATGGCAGCATTCGCCGGAAACTGAAAGCGCGAACAACTGCTTTTAACCAGGGCAAGGTGACCGGAAACATGACCGAATACAAACAGTGTAGCTATTCCCTCCAAAAGGCAATCAAACAAGCTAAGCGTAGGTATAGAGACAAAGTAGAGTCACAATTCAACGGCTCAGACACAAGAGGTATGTGGCAGGGTCTACAGTCAATCACGGATTACAAAAAGAAAACCAGGCCCGTCGCGGACCAGGATGTCTTGCTCCCAGGCAGACTAAACAGCTTCTTTGCTCGCTTTGAGGACAATACAGTGCCTGCGAACTCTTCTTAACTGCAGCCGACGTGAGTAAAACATTTAAACGTGTTAACCCTCGCAAGGCTGCAGGCCCAGACGGCATCCCCAGCCGCGTCCTCGGAGCATGGGGTGGCAGCGTAGCCTAGTGGTTAGAGCGTTGGACTAGTAACCGGAAGGTTGCAAGTTCAAACCCCCGAGCTGACAAGGTACAAATCTGTTGTTCTGCCCCTGAACAGGCAGTTAACCCACTGTTCCTAGGCCGTCATTGAAAATAAGAACTTGTTCTTAACTGACTTGCCTAGTTAAATAAAGGTAAAAAATAAATAAAAAATGCGCAGGCCAGCTGACTGGTGTCAATCAATCCTTATCCCAGTCTGCTGTTCCCACATGTTTCAAGAGGGCCAAAATTGCTTCTGTTCCCAAGAAAGGTAACTGAGCTAAACAACTACTGCCCGTAGCACTCACTTCCGTCATCATGAAGTGCTTTGAGAGACTAGTCAAGGACAATATCACCTCCACCCTACCTGACACCCTAGACCCACTCCATTTTGCTTACCGCCCCAATAGGTCCACAGACGACGCAATCGTAACCACACTGCACGCGGCCCTAACCCATCTGGAGAAGAAGAATAACGATGTGAGAATGCTGTTCATCAACTACAGCTCAGCATTTAACACCATAGTACCCCCCAAACTCGTCATCAAGCTCGAGTTCCCTGGGTCTCGACCACGCCCTGTGCAACTGGGTACTGGACTTCCTGACGGGCCGCCCTCAGGTGGTGAGCGTAGGTAACAACATTTCCACCCCGCTGATCCTCAAGACTTTGGCCCCACAAGGGTGCGTTCTGAGCCCTCTCCTTTACTCGCTGTTCACCCACGACTGCGTGGCCATGCACGCCTCCAACTCAATCATCAAGTTTGCAGACGACACTACAGTGGTTGGCTTGATTACCAACAACGACGAGACGGCCTACAGGGAGGAGGTGAGGGCCCTCGGAGTGTGGTGTCAGGAAAGTAACCTCACACTCAACGTCAACAAAACAAAGGAGATGATCGTGGACTTCAGGAAACAGCAGAGGGAGCAGCCCCCTATCCACATCGACAGGACAGTAGTGGAGAAGGTAGAATTTTTTAAGTACCTCTGCGTACACATCACGGACAAACTGAAATGGTCCACTCACACAGACAGCGTGGTGAAGAAGGCGCAGCAGCGCCTCTTCACTCTCAGGAGGCTGAAGAAATTTGGCTTGTCACCAAAAGCACTCACAAACTTTTACAGATGCACAATCGAGAGCATCCTGTCGGGCTGTATCACCGCCTGGTATGGCAGCTGCTCTGCCCACAACCGTATAGCTCTCCAGAAGGTAGTGAGGTCTGCACAACGCATCACCGGGGGCAAACTACCTGCCCTCCAGGACACCTACACCTACGCGATGTCACAGGAAGGCCATCAAGATCATCAAGGACAACATCCATCCAAGCCACTGCCTGTTCACCCCACTGTCATCCAGAAGACGAGGTCAGTACAGGTGCATCAAAGGAGGGACCGAGAGACTGAAAAACAGCTTCTATCTCAAGGCCATCAGACTGCTAACCTCTTAACGCTAGGGGGACACTATTTTTACATTTGGAAAAATAACGTTCCCAAAATAAACGTCCTATTTCTTAGGACCAGATGCTAGAATATGCATATAATGACAGATTAGGATAGAAAACACTCTAAAGTTTCCAAAACTGTCAAAATATTGTCTGTGAGTATAACAGAACTGATATTGCAGGCGAAACCCTGAGGAAAATCAAACCAGGAAGTTACTTCTATTTTGAAATCTCCATGTTCCATAGCCTCCCATTGCTCCATTTAAAGGGATGTCAACCAGATTCCTTTTCCTATCGCTTCCTCAAGGTGTCAACAGTCTTCAGACATAGTTTCAGGATTTAATTTAGAAAAATGAGCCAGAACGATAACATCGCGTCAAGTGGTCACATGAGTTTTGCTCACGTAACAGAATTTGGACAGCCATTGTTTTCCCCTCTCCTACTGTGAAAGACATTTGCAGTTGATATATTATCGATTATATATTTTAAAAACAACCTGAGGGTTGATTATAAAAAAACTTTGACATGTTTCTGTGGACATTACGGATATTATTTGGAATTTATCTGCGTTGTCGTGACCACTCTTTCCTGTGGATTTCTGAACATAATGCGCCAAACAAACGGAGGTATTTTGGATATAAAAATAATCTTTATGGAACAAAAGGAACATTTGTTGTGTAACTGGGAGTCTCGTGAGTGAAAATATCCGAAGATCATCAAAGGTAAACGATTAATTTGATTGCTTTTCTGACCAAGCTACCTGATGCTAAGTGTACTTAATGTTTTGTCATGCGATCGATAAACTTACATAAACGCTTGGATTGCTTTCGCTGTAAAGCATCATTTCAAAATCGGAGGCGACAGGTGGATTAACAAAAGGCTAAGCTGTGTTTTGCAATATTGCACTTGTGATGTCATGAATATTAATATTTTCAGTAATATTATTTGACTGAGGTGCTATGCTATTCAGCGGTTGCTGATGTCAATTATTCCGCTTAAGGGATGAGTAGTGTCAAGTGGCCACCACTAACATTGAGTGCCACCCTACATTACTCATCTCATATGTATATACTGTACTCTATACCATCTACTGCATCTTGCCTATGCCGTTCGGTACCATCACTCATTCATATATCTTTATGTACATATTCTTCATCCCTTTACACTTGTGTGTATAAGGTAACTGTTGTGAAATTGTTAGGTTAGATTACTCGTTGGTTATTACTGCATTGTCGGAACTAGAAGCACAAACATTTAACTACACTCGCATTAACATCTGCTAACCATGTGTATGTGACAAATAAAATTAGATTTGATTTGATTTGATTTAACCGACTGGAGTTATCTAACTTATTGGAGTTATCTAACCTATTGACGATATCTCACCTATAATTTTTTTTGCATGGAATCGAGCTGTTGCTCTGCTAATATCAGTGGAAAACAGTCTTAGTGGTGAACATTGATTCGCTTCATTCTCTTTAATACATTGGATTGTCTGACTGGAAGATTTAACAGAAGTCAAGGGGAGTGTAATTGAGTCACATTCCACACCAGATGATTCGTCCCTCTTTTAGCTAGGGAGAGAGTTGCTGGAGTATCTGGTCTCCTCCCAGATACAAATGAACAATTTGTTTTCCATTTCTTCCCCAAACCCTCATCTGTAGCTTTCTGCTTTGAAGTGGGAAAGAAGAGAGAGAGAGAGAGAGAGAGAGAGAGAGAGAGAGATAGAGAGAGAGATGGATGGATGGATGGATAGAGAGAGAGAGGGAGAGAGAGAGCAACAGATGGATAGAGGGAGAAAGAGAGAGATGGAAAGAGAGAGAGGGAGAAGGAGAGAGAGATAGAAAGGGAGAGGGGGAAAAGAGAGGGAGAGAGAGAGAGAGATAGAAGGATAAGAGAGAGGCTAAAGGTTTTTCATGCGCTGCTCATAGTAACACACAGAGAGAGAGAGAGAGGGGAAGACAGAGAGGGAGAGGGAGAGAGGGAGACAGAGAGGGAGGGAGAGAGAGAGACAGAGGGAGGGGGAGAGCGAGAGAGGGAGACAGAGGGAGAGAAAGAGAGGGAGAAGAAAGAAAGAAAGAAAGAAAGAAAGAAAGAAAGAAAGAAAGAAAGAAAGAAAGAAAGAGAGGGGAAGGAGGGAGAGAGGAGGGGTTTGGAGATTGCATGATACTGTTTTGTTCTTCAAAGAGG